>NC_133127.1:8614044-8756544 GCF_048418815.1 Hemitrygon akajei | reverse complement strand
CCCAACCTCAGCCTGCCTGTATTTACCCTCATAATTTGTACACCTCTATGAAACCTCTCTTCATTTTCCTATGCTCCAGAAAATAAGGTCCTAAATCTATTTAATTGTTTTGCAAGCCAGCCATACAGATTATTTCTTCGCAACAGCACATTGAGGGTGTGCAAGAAAATCAGTAACAGACTGCAAAGTAACAGAGAAAGTGCAGGCAGTAGAGCGCAAGGTCATAACAAGGAAGATTGTGAGGTCATGAGTTCATCTTATTGTAGGGAACCATTCAAAGTCTTTTCACTGTGGGGTTGTAGCTGTCTTTGAGCCTGGTCAGAATCAGAATCAGGTTTATTATCACCGGCACGTGACATGAAATTTGTTAACTTAGCAGCAGCAGTTCAATCCAATACATAATCTAGCAGAGAAAAATAAATAAATAAAATAATAATAAATAAACTAGTAAATCAATTATGTATATTGAATAGATTTTTTAAAATGTGCAAAAACAGAAATACTGTACACTATATTAAAAAAAGTGAGGTAGTGTCCAAAGATTCAATGTCCATTTAGGAATTGGATGGCAGAGGGGAAGAAGATGTTCCTGAATCGCTAAGTGTGTGCCTTCAGGCTTCTGTATCTCAGGCCTGATGGTAACAGTGAGCAAAGGGCATGCCCCGGGTGCTGGAGGTCTTTCATAATGGACGCTGTCTAGATTTACAACCTTCTGCAGCTTCTTTCAATCCTGTGCAGTAGCCCCTCCATACCAGACAGTGATGCAGCCTGTCAGAATGCTCTCCATGGTACAACTATAGAAGTTTTTGAGTGTGTTTGTTGACATGCCAAATCTCATCAAACTCCTAATTACGCATAGCCGTTGTCTTGCCTTCTTTATAACTACATCGATATGTTGGGACCAGGTTAGATCCTCAGAGATCTTGACACCCAGAAACTTGAAGCTGCTCACTCTCTCCACTTCTGATCCCTCTATGAGGATTGGTATGTGTTTCTTTGTCTTACCCTTCCTGAAGTCCACAATCGGCTCTTTTGTCTTACTGATGTTGAGTGCCAGGTTGTTGCTATGGCACCACTCCACTAGCTGGCATATCTCACTCCTGTACGCCCTCTCATCACCACCTGAGATTCTACCAACAATGGTTGTATCGTCAGCGAATTTATAGATGGTACTTGGGCTATGCCTAGCCACACAGTGGTACATGCTTTTAGGCTTTTGTATCTCCAGCCCGTGGGAGGGGGGAAACAAAGAGAATGTCTGCAGTGGATGTGAGCTTTGATAATTCTGGCTGCTTTTCCAAGGGAATGGGAAGTGTAGACAGTGCCCACGGAGGGGAGGCTAGCTTCTGTGATGTCTTGAGTTGTGTCCTCAGCTCTCTGCAGTTTCTTGTGGTCTTAGACAAATGTGACCATGGCCCTTTAGACCATAAGATATAGGAGCAGAATTAGGCCAATTAGCCCATCGAGTCTGCTCCACCATTCAATCGTGGCTGATCCATTTCCCTCTCGGTCCCAGTCTCCTGCCTTCTCCCCCTGTCCCTTCATGCCCTGACTTAAATATACATAAAGGTGGCCCTCCGAGTGTTCGGATTTCCTCCGACAATCCTGATTTATTTTCTTTAGAGATACAGCATGGAGTAAGCCCTTCCAGCCCAATGAGCACAGCAACCCACCTATTTAACATCAGCCTAATCACAGGACGGTTTACAATGACCAATTAACTGGTACGTCTTTGGACTGTGGGAGGAAATCGGAGCACTCGGAGGAAACCCACGCAGTCATGGGGAGAACATACAAACGCCTAACAGATAGCGCCAGAAGTGAACTCTGAACTCTGACACCCCAGGCTGCACTAGCATTGCGCTAACCGCTACACTACCATGGCGGCCCAAGGGTCTCAGCTGAAACTTTGACTGGTTATTCCTCTCCATAGGTGCTGTGTGACATGCTGAATTCCTCTGTTATTAGTTGTTCAATGATTAGTGTAATTAGCTCAGCACAACAGTGTGGCCTGAAGGACCTGGTTTGCTCTGCTGTTCTGTTTTAGTATGGGACTGTTGGCAATTTTACCACAGGACCACCAAAAATCATTCTGATATTGGAAAAAAGAACGAGGATCTAACTGTAAAGTCCCATTAAACACAGCCACAGCCTGGGAACAAACAATAAAAAGAACGATCTGTGTGCTTTGGCAAAGGTTGTTACTCAGCCCCAGCTGGGCCACAGCCCACTGCACAAATTATTGAGCATCCTTCCGAACTTGGTAAACCGTCGCATTTTCAAGATGAAAGTCTGTCAGTCGTTGTACCTAATACGTTGTTTATATTTGTATTGTGAATCACATCTTATCATCAGGCACTCAGTCAAATGGAAGCTCCGGGTTAATTTGGGAGGGAACCAGAACTGAGAGGTTACAGTTATCAGAAGTCTGAGCAGACGAGACTGGTTTTCTCTTGTCAGGAGACGGCTGAGACGAGACCAAAAACAAGCTTTTGTAATTCATCCCTTCGATATGTGCTGTGTCGTATGACATTGGCAATCATGGTCTTTCCATGACCGTGATTGTTCTTGGCAAATTTCCTACAGAAGTGGTTTGCCATTGTCTTCTTCTGAGCAGAGTCTTTACAAGGGTGGTGACCCCAGCCAGTCAGAGATTGTCTGCCTGGTGTTAATGGTCACATAACCAGGGCTTAGGATGTGCACCAGCTGTTCATACGACCATCCACCTCAACGCCCCCATGGCTTCACTTGACCCTGACTGGGGGGCTATGCAGGTGCCACATCTTGGCCAAGGGTGACCTGCAGGCTAGCAGAGGGAAGGAGCACCTTACACCTCCTTTGGTAGAGACATATCTCCACCCCACCATTTAAATTGGTAAATTGGTTTATTCCTGTCACATGTATCGAGGTACGGTAAAGCACCATGGTTTGCATGTCATCCATACAGATCACTTAATTACACAGTGCATGGAGGTAGTACAAGGGAAAACAATGACAGAATGCAGAATAGAGAGTTACAGTTACAGAGAGAGTGCGGTGCAGGTAGACAATAATGTGCAAGGTCATAACACGGGAGGTTGTGAGGTCAAGAGTCCATCTTATCATACCAGGCCATCGTTTCATAGTCTGATAACAGCGGGGTAGAAGCTGTCCTTGAGCCTGGTGGTTTGTGCTTTCAAGCTTGTGTACCTTTTGCCTAATGGGAGAGGGGAGAAGAGAGAGTAACTGGGGTGATTTACCCCTCCGGTTTAAGATGGCATTGGTGAAGCACCGTGACAACTTGCTGATAGCAAAGAAAATAAGCAAAACTACAAAGTACTTCACAAATTGCACTCTTTCTGGTAAACGGTCACAGCAATCAATAGGCTGTAACGTCCCTTTCTCGATTTGTTTTTTTTCTGATCATTTCGAAGTAGATTGTGAGGTCAAGAGTCCATTTTATCTCACTAGGGAACCATTCAACGGTCTTACAACAGTGAGATAGGAGCTGTCCTCGAGCCTGTTGGTACATGCTTTCAGCTTTTGTATCTTCTATCTGATGGGAAATAGGAGAAGAGAGAATGTTTGGTGGTGTCTGGTTATGTTGGCTACTTTATTGAAACAGCAAGAAGTGTTGACAGAGTCCATGGACGGGAGGCTGGTTTCCGTGATGTGCTGAGCTGTGCCCACAACTCTCTGCAGTTTCTTACAGTCATGGACAGAGCAGTTGCCGTTCCAAGCCGTGATGCATCTGGACTCGATGCTTTCCATGGTGCATTGGTGAGCGTATAAGGGTACATAATAAATTTCTTCAGCCTACTGAGTAAGTGGAGAGTATATGAAGCTCCCCTGTGCCCCAGTGGGAAAGGACAGTGTGTGTCTCACCATACTCAGAGTGGGAAAGGGCAGAATTCGATAAGATGCACCAACATCACCTGTTGAGACTGTTCCAATTATACACGTTGGTCCTACACCAGAAAAGATTCTACACTTCAGAAACACAAGAGATGCTGGAAATCCACAGCAACACACACAAAATGCTGGAGGAACTCAGCAGGTCAGGCAGCTTCTACGGAGAGGAATAAACAGTCGACATTTCAGGCTGAGTCCCTTCATCAGGCCACGTCACATCATGTCTTTCATCATTACATCCAGGTGAGGGAGTGTTCCCCTGCCCCACATTCTTATCATGCACACATTTCTCCTTTTAGTTCCCCCCCCCCCCCACACCTCCTTCCCTTTATTGTGGTCTGCTCTCAGACTCCTTCTTCTTCAGCACTTTATCACTTCCACCTATCACCTCTCAGTTTTTTACATTATTCCAACTTGTTCCCCCGCCCCCCCCCCCCCCCGCCGCCCAGCACTCTCTCCGCCCCTTCCCCTTCACCTTTTCATACTGGCTATCTCCCCTCTTTCTTGCCAGTCCTGATGAAGGGTGACTGCCCATTTCCTATCACAGACACCGCCTGACTCATTGGGTTCCATAGCAGTTTGTGTGTGTTCCTCAAGAAGTAAATTGTTTCTACTCACATGCCCCTTGTCTCCTTACCCTGGGTGTTAGACATTTCTCTTGAGTGGGGAATGATGGAGCATGGAGCTCTTGCTACCTGATTGAAGCTTTGTCTAACAGGCCTTAAAAGTTAGTAGATCACCACTCATCAGCCTTCCCACACCACCTCTTTTCTCTGCCTCCTCATAGGAACTGTGATTTATTTCATTCACCAGATGTTGGCCACATGGTAGTGTAGTGGTTAGCACAACACTTTACAGCGCCAGCGACCCAGATTGAATTGCCACTGCTGTCTGCAAGGAGTTTGCACACTCTCCCTGACACTGCATTGGTTCCCTCTGTGGTGCCCAGACAGCGGTGGAACAATCTCTGGCAATAAACCCTTCAAAACCTCTTAAAACTTCCAAGATGGTGTTGGACTCTTGCAAGCTGTTCCCAGCAGACACCGGCATGGTGGTGTCACAGTTAGCACGGCGCTTCGCGATGCCGGTGATCACCGAGCGGGTTTCAGTTCCACCGCACTGTCTGTAAGGAGTTAATACATTCTACCCGTGACCGACTGGGTTTTCTCCCGGTGCTCTGGGTTCCTCCCACTTTACAAAGACATACGGGCTAGTAGGTGAATTGGCACATGGGTGGAATTGGCAGCGCAGCTCGTTCAGCCGGAAGGGCCTGTTTCCGTGCTGTGTCTCTAAGTAAATAATAAATAAATAAAGATGGAGCATATGGATAATGCGCGTGTTATCTCTATTGATTCTGGCACCTTCCATCTCAGTCTCTAAGTTAGTTTTCCCGAAGGGAAAGTCTGATATAAACACAAGAGATCCTGCAGATGCTGGAAATCCAGAGCAACACAGACAAAATGCTGGAGGAACTCAGCAGGTCAGGCAGCGTCTAGAGAGGGGAATAAACAGTTGACGTTTTGGGCCGAGACCCTACCTCGGGACTGGAAAGGAAGGGGAGGGAAGCCAGAGTCAAAGAAGGGCCGAGGAGGTCTGAAATCCTTCCCTGCAACCGAGGCGCTGCCTCTCTGCACGCCACAGTGCTGTTCCTCCCTTTTATTTTTAGCCCGGTATGCCAAGCAGCACACGAAAACCCGTGACACTCACACCTTGGCTTACTTTCACCTTGTGTGAAGCAAAGTCTTAAGCTGAAGTGTCATAATAAGAAGCTGAGGCATGCCCAGCTGCATTATGGGAAACGACACCTCATTTGCTCAAACACCACATATGTCTCATTCCTGCACCATATGGCACTCCAAGCTATTTACGGTAATAATTAATTCTTAATCAGCATTTAACCTCTGTAAAATGTTTTAGAGATCTAATCACCTTCTAGATAGCACTAATGACAGAAAAAAAGCATAAACACTGTCAGAGAGGAAATATACAAAGAGTCTGTGCCTGGATAGTGGAGGTTCATTAAATCCATCTCTTTAATGACATTTTTTTTGTGATTTTTATTGCCATTGAGGAAGGGATTGCTGATGTTGGAGGGAATGGGGCCCATGCTAGTTTGGGCACCCGAGCTACAATGCACTAGCTGGAAGTCTGAACAGCGATCCTAATTACTCAGACCAGAGGAGTGCCAATTGGGGTGAGGGTCCCCTATAGTGCATGAGTGGGGAGTGTCGACGCACCTTGGGTGTCCATACCTTTCCCCATTGCATCCATCACTGCCAGATTTTTAGATCTCCTTCCCCCCTCTGCTGTAGCAATTTACACCTTCCCTGGAGCCATGTTCTGTTTCTTCATGTGTCCCATCACCACCTCATCTTGTCTTGCACAGTCATCCCATACTTAATCCCTCCTGCCTTTTCCTCCATCACAAAAATGCTCTATTCTTTTTGTCTCAGTATCTAATCCTTCCCCTCAACCCCCGTCCACACACACACGCACACACATACACATAGATACACACACACAGAAACATACACAGATGCATACACAAACATACATACACATATGCGCGCACACACACGCGCACTCATACACAGACATACACTAAAACACACATATTCATGTACAAGCACAGATACAAAACACAGACACACACACATGCACAGGAACTCAGAGATGTACAGAAACACAGACACACACAAAACCACAAAACACAGACGTACACACACACACTTACACAGAGATACACAAAAATGCACACATTTATGTACAAATACAGATTAATGCAAAAGCACAAAACACACACACACACCAATTAGTGTAATACTATTACAGCTCTCTGAGTTCAATTCTTGCCACTGTCTGTGTGGAATTTTTACGTTCTCCCCGAGACTGCGTGGGTTTCTCCCGGATGCTCCGGTTTCCTCCCATATTCCAAAGATATACAGGTTAGGGTTTGTAAATTGTGGGCATGCAATGTTGGTGCGGGAAGCTTGTGGGCTGCCCCCAGCACATCCTCAGACTACATTGGTCGTTGACACAAACGACACATTTCACTCTATGTTTCAATGTACATGTGACAGATAAAGCTAAACTAATCTTCCCTGACTCTGACCACCTCATCTTCACCATGGATGTTCAGTCCCTACACACTTCTATCCCCATCAGGAAGGCCTCAACTTCTTTCTTGACAAAATCCCCCTCCACCACTGCTCTCCTCCGTCTGGCAGAACTGGAGTCCTGAACAATTTTTCCTTCGGCTCCTCTCACTTTCTCCCAACCCAAGGGCTAGCCGTGTTTACTCATATGGGCCCAAGCTATGCCTGCCTCTTCATTGGCTATGTAGAACAGTCTGTGTTTGAAACCTTCCCCGATATTTGTTGCCTGGATTGGGGAGCATGCCTTATGACAATAGGTTGAGTGAACTCGGCCTTTTCTCCTTGGAGCGATGGAGGATGAGAGGTGACCTGATAGAGGTGTACAAGATCATGAGAGGCATTGATCATGTGGATAGTCAGAGGCTGAAATGGCTAGCACGAGAGGACACAGTTTTAAGGTGCTTGGAAGTAGGTACAGAGGAGATGTCAGGGGTAAGTGTTTTACGCAGAGAGTGGTGAGTGTGTGGAATGGGATGCCAGTGATGGTGATGGAGGTGGATACGATAGGGTCTTTTAAGAGATTCCTGGACAGGCACATGGAACTTAGAAAAATAGAGGGCTATGGGTAACCCTAGGTAATTTCTAAAGTAAGTACATGTTCAGCACAGCATCGTGGGGCAAAGGGCCTGTATTGTGCTGTAGGTGTTCTAAGTTTCTATGATATTAGTCCCCAGCTCTTCCTCCACTACATTGACGACTGTATTGGTGTTGCTTCATGCACTCACGCTGAGCTCGTTAATTTGATCAATTTTGCCTCAAACTTCCACCCTGCCCTCAAATTCACTTAGACCGTCTCTGACACCTCTGATCTCTCTGTCTCCTTCTCTCGAGACAAATTGTCACTCAATATCTTTAATGAACCTACTGATTCCCATGGTTATCTTGAGTATACCTCTTCCCACCCTATCTCCTGTACAAATGCTACTTCCCTTTCTCAGTTTCTGTGGCTCCACTGCATCTGTTCCCAGGACGCAGCTTTCCATTCCAGGACAGCTGGGATGAACTCCTTCTTTAGAGAACGGGCTTTCCCTCCCTCCACTGCTGATGCTTCCCTCAACCACATCTCCTCCATTTCTCCTGCATCTGCTCTCACCCCATCTTCCTGCTGTCAGAATAGTGATAGAGTCCCCCTTGTCCTCACCTACCTCCCCATCTGCCTCCGTATCCAACACAGTATCCTCCGCAACTTCCACCGTTTCCAAAGGTGGTCTACCACAAAATATATCTTTATCTCCTCCCACCCTGCTTTCTGCTCGGATTTCTCCCTTCGTGATTGTCGAGTGCTACCCCTGCCTATACGCCTCCTCCCTCGCCTCCATTCAGAGCCCGAAACAGTACTTCCAGGTGAGGCAACACTTCACCTGTGAATCTGCTGGGGCCATCTCTTGTGTCCGGTACTCCTGATGCAGCCTCCTCTATGTTGGTGAGACCCGTCTTAAATTGGGGGACCACTTCTTCGAGCACCCCTGCACCATCTGCCACAAGTGGAACTTCCCGATGGCCAAACATTTTAATTCCCATTCTGACGTGTTGATCCATGGCCTTCCCTTGTGCTATGATAAAGCCACCCTTATATTCCATCTGGGTACCCTCCAACCTGATGGTATGAATATCGATTTGTCCTTTGGGTGTCCCTTCCTCTATTCCTCATTCTGACCTTTTACTTCATCTAACCCTTTCTCCTGTTGTCCACTCTCCTCTCCTGTCAAATCCTTTCTTCTCTAGCCTTTGACCTTTCCCACCCATCTAGCTTCACCTATCATTTCCCAGCTATCCTCCTTTCCGTCCCCCCACCGTTTTATAAAGGCAGCTGCCCCCTTCCCTCTCAATCCTGATGAAGGGTCTCGGCCTGAAACATTGACTGCTTACTCTTTTCCATAGATGCTGCCTGACCTGCAGATTTCCTCCGGTATTTTGTGTAGCTAATCTTAAGCCTTCTTGATTCCCAGGCTCTGGGAAAATAGACTGAGTACAGTACTTCCACCCTATCTTTGTCCCTCATTATTATATATTCCTCCATCTGATCACTGCACAGCACATGACAAATAAAGCTTATCTTTTAGATCTTTAAATCTTTAAAATTCACTCACTGATACACCCAAAACATACACACATAAACAAAAAGTACGCATGCTTAAAAAGATGTTACCTGCTTTGATGAAAGATTACAAACCTCAAAGCTCTCTCTCACTCCATCATCTGGTTTAGCTGTACAGATGTTTGGAACAACGCACACAAAGTGTGGCAGGAACTCAGTAGGTCAGGCAGCATCTAAGGAGGGAATAAAACAGTCGACATTTCATATTGAGAAAGAGATATTAGGGCGCATCTTAAGCATTCAAGAAGTTACCTGTGGTGGAACAAAAGGAAGGACAAATGAGAAGAACAGTGTCGTGTAAGCAGGGCCGAAGCTTTGAGAGTTCAAAAGAGTTAAAGTGTCAGTAAAAGGAACACAATATGAACTTAAAACTTTTACCAAATTTCACAGATGCACCATAGAAAGCGTCCTTTGCAAATACATCATGGCTTGGTGCATATACTGCCGAGAGTTGTTGACACAGGTCAGCACATCACAGAAACCCGCCTCCCCTATGGACTGTCTATGCCTCTCGCTGCTTCAGTAAAGTGGCCAACATAATCAAAGACCACCCCCCCCCCCCACTCCACCCACCCATGGACATTCTCACTTCTGGTAAGGAGGGGCCACTGCACAGGGTCAGAAAAAGCAAATAGGGAGGCAGATTCTGGAACGGTGCAATAACAATGGGGTTGTTGTGTTGGGAGATTTTAACTTTCCAAATATTGACTGGCATCTCCTTAGAGCAAGGGGTTCAGATGGGATGGAGTTTGTTAGGTGTGCTCAGAAAGGTTTCCTGACACAATATGTAGATAGCCAATTAGAGGTGAGACTGTACTTGATCTGGTATTGGGAAATGAACCTGATCAGGAGTCAGATCTCTCAGTGAGAGAGCATTTTGGAGGTAGTGATCACAACTCTATCCCCTTTACCATAGCACTGGAGAGTGATAGGAGCAGACAGTTTGGGGAAGCATTTAACTCAGGTAGGTAGAAATATGATGCTATTAGGCAGATGTTCTCAGGAAAATGCATGGCAAAAATGTGGCAAATGTTCAGGGAACATTAGCATGGAGTTCTGCATCAGTATGTTCATTGAGGCAGGAAAAGGACGATAGGGTAAAGGAACCATGGTGTACAAAGGATGTAGGAAATATAGTTAAGAAGAAAAGAAAAGCTTACAAAAGCTTCAAGAAACTAAATACTGTTAGAGCTCTAGAAAATTACAAGGATGCCAAGAAGGAGCTCAAGAATGAAATTAGGAGAACTAGAAGGGGCCATGGGAAGGCCTTGGTGAGCAGGATTAAGTAAAACCCCAAGGCATTCAACAAGTATGTGAAGAACAAGAGGATGAGCTGTGTGAGAATAGGACCAATCAGGAGCGAGAGTGGAAATATGGAGCCAGAGGAGGGAGTGAAGACACTTAATAACACTTTACTTCAGTATTCACCCAGTGAAAGGGACTTTGGTAATTGTAGAGATGACTTGCAGCGGACTGAAACACTTGAGTGTATAGACATTGAGAAAGAGGATGTACTGGAGCTTTTGAAAGGTATTAAGTTAGATAAATCACCGGGACCAGATGAGATATACCCCAGGCTACTGTGGAAAGCGAGAGAGGAGATTTCTGAGCCTCTGGTGATGATCTTTGCATCATCAATAGGGACAGGAGAAGTACCAGAGGATTGAAAGGTTGCATATGGTGTTCCCTTGTTCAAGGAAGGGGGTAGAGATAACCCAGAAAATTATAGACCAGTGAGTCTGACTTCAGTGGTGGGCAAGATGTTGGGAAAGATCCTGAGAGGCAGGATTTGAGAGCATTTGGAGAGACATAGTCTGATTAGAAATAGTCAGCATGGCTTTGTCAAGGGCAAGTCATGCCTTACAAACCTGATTGAATTTTTTGAGGATATGACTAAACACATTGATGAAGGTAGAGCAGTGGATGTAGTGTATATGGATTTCAGTAAGGCATTTGATAAGGTTCCCCATTAAAGGCTCATTCAGAAAATAAGGAGGCACGGGATCCAAGGAGACCTTGCTTTGTGAATCCACAGAAGGCAAAAGGGTTGTTGTAGATGGTTTGTATTCTGCATGGAGGACAGTGACCAGTGGTGTTCTGCAGGGATCTGTTCTGGGACTCCTCCTTTTGTGATTTTTATAAATGACCAAGATGAAGAAGTTGAAGAGTGGGTTAGTAAGTAAGTAAGCTGACACAAAAGTTGGGGTGTTATGGATACTCTGGAGGGTTGCCAGAGGTTACAGCACAACATTGATAGGATACAGAACTGAGCTGAGAAACGGCAGATGGAGTTCATAGCAGATAAGTGTGAAGTGGTTCATTTTGGTAGGTTAAGTTTGAAGACAGAATATAATATTAATGGTAAGACTCTTGGCAGTGGGGAGGATCAGTGAGATCTTGAGGTGTGTGTCCATAGGACACTCAAAGCTGCTACACAGGTTAACAGTGTTGTTAAGAAAGCATATGGTGTGTTGGTCTTCATCAACCGTGGGGTAAAGTTCAGGAGCCGTGAAGTAATGTTACAGCTATATAGGACACTGGTCAGACCCCACTTGGAGTTCTGTGTTCAGTTCTAGACATCTCACTACAGGAAGGATGTGGATACTATAGAGAGATTGCAGAGGAGTTTTAAAAGGATGTTGCCTGTATTGGAGAGTGTGCCTTATGAGAATAGGTTGAGAGGTGACCTGATAGAGGTGTATAAGATGATGAGAGGCATTGATCGTGTGAAAAGCCAGAGACTTTTTCGAAGGGCTGAAGTGGCTAACACGAGGGGCATAGTTTTAAAATGCTTGGAAGTAGGTACCGAGGGAATGTCAGGGGTAAGTTTTTCAGAGAGTGGTGGGTGCATGGAATGTACTCCCAGCAACGGTGGTAGAGGCAGATTCAATAGGGCCTTTCAAGAGACTCTTAGATAGGTGCATGGCTTAGAAAAGGTAGACGGCCATGTGGTAGGGAAACTCTAGGCAGTTTCTAGAGTAGGTTACTTGGTCGGCACAACATTGTGGGCCGAAGAGCCTGTAATCAGAATCAGGTTTATTATCAGCAGCATGTGATGTGAAATTTGTTAACTTAGCAGCAGCAGTTCAATGCAACACATAATCTAGTAGAGAAAAATAAATAAATAAATAAAATGAAACAATAAATAAACAAGTAAATCAATTATATATATTGAATGGATTTTCTTTTTAATGTGCAAAAACAGAAATACCGTATATTAAAAAAAGTGAGGTAGTGTCCATTTAGGAATCAGATGGCAGAAGGGAAGAAGCTGTTCCTGAATCGCTGAGTGTGTGCCTTCAGGCTTCTGTATCTCCTACCTGACGGTAACAGTGAGAAAAGGGCATGCCCTGGGTGCTGGGGGTCTTTAATAATGGACGTTACCTTTCTGAGACACCGCTCCCTGAAGATGTCGTGGGTACTTTGTAGGTTAGAACCCAAGATGGAGCTGACTAGATTTACAACCTTCTGCAGCTTCTTTCAGTCCTGTGCAGTAGACCCTCCATATCAGACAGTGATGCAGCCTGACGGAATGCTCTCCACGGTGCAACTATAGAAGTTTTTGAGCATATTTGTTGACGTGCCAAATCGCTTCAATATAATACAATATAGCTGCTGTCTTGCCTTCTTTATGACTACATCAATATGCTGGGACCAGGTTAGATCCTCAGAGATCTTGACACCCAGGAACTTGAAGCTGCTCACTCTCTCTATTTCTGATCCCTCTATGAGGATTGGTACGTGTTCCTTCGTCTTACCCTTCCTGAAGTCCACAATCAGCTCTTTTGTCTTACTGATGTTGAGTGCCAGGTTGTTGCTGCAGCACCATTCCGCTAGTTGGCATATCTCACTCCTGTACGCCCTCTCATCACTACCTGAGATTCTACCAACAATGGTTGTATCATCAGCCAATTTGTAGATGGTGTTTGAGCTATGCCTAGCCACACAGTCATGTGTATACAGAGAGTCGAACAGTGGGCTAAGCACACACCCCTGAGGTGCGCCAGTGTTGATCGTCAGCGAAGAGGAAATGTTATCACCGATCCTCACAGACTGTGGTCTTCCATTTAGGAAGTCAAGGATCCAATTACAGAGGGAGGTACAGAGGTCCAGGTTCTGCAACGTCTCAATTAGGATTGTGGGAATTATGGTATTAAATGCCGAGCTATAGTCGATGAACAGCATCCTGACGTGGGTGTTTTTGTTGTCTAGGTCGTGTAGATTTCTGTTTCTAAAGTTATAAATTTAGCTAGCCCCATCATGGGCACCAGTCACACCAACATCCACGACACCTTCTAAAGGTGATGCTTCAAAAAGGTGGCATCTATCATTAAGGACCCCCATCACCCAGGGCATACCCTCTTCTCATTGTTTCTATCCTGAGGACACACACAATGTTTCAGGAACTCCTCCACCATCAGATTTCTGAATGGACAATGAGCCCATGAACACTGCCTCAGTATTTTTCCCTCTCCTCATGCACTACTTATTAATTTATATATATATATTTATTTCTGTAATCTATACTGTATATTGTTATGTATTGTACTGCTAATGCAAAAGAACATATTTCACGACATATGCCAGCGATATTAAACCTGATTCTGACCCTGGTTCTCTCCACACCCACCGGGAAGAAGATACAAAGTCTTGATAACACAGTCTACATTGTTTATAAGGTTGTTCGCCAAACCTGGACAACCCTACAAACAAGAGGCCACACACATACCAATCTTCTCCTTCATTTCGCAGTATACCTTGTCATGGCTCTTTCTTGCAGTCACAGGCCACGCCAAGTCCTAAGACCATCAGACATAGGAGCAGAATTGGGCCCATCAAGTCAATCATGGCTGATCCTTTTTTTCCCCTCCTCAGCCCCACTCCTGTAACCTTTGATGGCATGTCCAATCAAGAACCTATCAATCTCCTCCTTAAATAACCCAATGACCTGGCCTCTACAATTGCCTATGGTAATAAATTCCACAAATTCACCACCCGTTGGCTAAAGAAATTCCTCTGCATCTCTGTCCTGAGGCTGTGCCCTCTTGTCCTAGATTCCCCCACCATGGGAAACATCCTTTCCACACCTACTCTGTCTAGGCCTTCTAATATTCAAAAGGTTTCAATGAGGAGGTTCTGAAGGAAGTAGCTGGACAGATTGCGAAGGCATTAACAATGATCGTTCAAGAATCAATAAATTCTGGCATTGTACTCGATGACTTGAAAATTGAAAATGTTACTCCACTATTTAAGAAGGGTGGGAAGCAGCAGAAAGGAAACTATAGACCTGGTAGCCTGACATCAGTGGTTGGGAAGGTTGGAATAGATTGTTAGGGATGAGATTACAGAGTACCTGGAGGCACATGATAAGATAGGCCAAAGCCAGCATGGTTTCCTGAAAGGAAAATCCTGCCTGACAAACCTACTACAATTCTTTGAGGAAATTACAAGCAGGGTAGACAAAGGAAATGCAGTAGACGTGGTGTACTTGGATTTTTAGAAGGCCTTTGACAAGGTGCCGCACATGAGGCTGCTTAGCAAAATAAGAGCCCATGGAATTACAGGGAAGTTACTAGCATGGGT
The DNA here is from genome assembly GCF_048418815.1 of Hemitrygon akajei. NCBI lineage: Eukaryota > Metazoa > Chordata > Chondrichthyes > Myliobatiformes > Dasyatidae > Hemitrygon > Hemitrygon akajei. The sequence continues at coordinate 8,741,817 of NC_133127.1, read as the reverse complement.
GGAGCATTGGCTGGTCGGCAGAAAACAGAGAGTGGGAATAAAGGGATCCTATTCTGGCTACCTGCTGGTTACCAGTGGAGTTCCACAGGGGTCGGTGTTGGGACTGCTGCTTTTTACGATGTATGTCAATGATTTTGACTATGGGATTAATGGATTTGTGGCTAAATTTACCAATGACACAAAGATTGGTGGAGGAGCGGGTAGTGGAGAGAGACTTAGATAGTTTAGGGGAATGGGCAAAGAAGTGGCAAATTAAATACAATGTTGAAAAGTGTATGGTCGTGCACTTTGGTGGAAGAAATAAATGGACAGACTATTGTTTTGATGGGGAGAGAATTCAAAATGCAGAGATGCAAAGGGACTTGGGAGTCCTTGTGCAGGATATCCTAAAGGTTAACCACCAGGTTGAGTCGGTTGTGAAGAAAACGAATGCAATGTTGGCATTCATTTCTTGAGGTAGAGCATATAAGAGCAGGGATGTGATGCTGAGGCTCTATAAGGCACTCGTGTGACCACACTTGGAATATTGTGTGCAGTTTTGTGCTCCTTATTTAGAAAGGATGTACTGACGTTGGAGAGGGTTCAGAGAAGATTCACAAGAATGATTCCAGGAATGAAAGGGTTACCGTATGAGGAACATCTGGCAGCTCTTGGGCTGTATTCCCTGGAGTTCAGGAGAATGAGGGGGGATCTCATAGAAACATTCTGAATGTTAAAAGGCCTGAACAGATTAGATATGGCAAAGTTATTTTTCCCATGTTAGGGGATTCTAGGACAAGAGGACTTGACTTCAGGATTGAAGGACATCCATTTAGAACTAAGATGAGGAGAAATTACTTTGGTCAGAGGGTGGTAAATCTGTGGAATTTATTGCCACGAGCGGCTGTGGAGGTCAAGTCATTGGGTACATTTAAGACAGAGATAGATAGGTTCTTGATTAGCCAGGGCATCAAAGGGTATAGGGAGAAGGCAGGGGAGTGGGGATGACTGGAAGAATTAGATCAGCCCAAGATTGAATGGCAGAGCAGATTCAATGGGCCGAATGGCCTACTTCTCCTATATTCTAAGACATGATAGAGGTGTACAAGATATTAAGAGGAATATACAGAGTGGACAACCAGCGCCTCTTCCCCAGGGCACCACTGCTCAGTACAAGAGGACATGGCTTTAAGGTAAGGGAAGGGAAGTTCAAGGGGGAAATCAGAGGAAGGTTTTTTACTCAGAGAGTGGTTGGTATATGGAATGCACTGCCTGAGTCAGTGGTGGAGGCAGATACACTAATGAAGTTTAAGAGACTACTAGACAGGTATATGGAGGAATTTAAGGTGGGGGGTTTTATGGGAGGCAGGGTTTGAGGGTCAGCACAACATTGTGGGCTGAAGGGCCTGTAATGGGCTGTACTATTCTATGTTCTATATCTTAAGGACTTATGGAGATGCCCCCTCATCCTTCTAAATTTCAGTGGAATACAGGCCCAGGGCCATCAAACATTCTTCATATGATAATCCTTTCATTCCCAGAATCATCTTTCTGAAACTCCTCTAAACCCCTTCCAATGCCAGCACATCTCTTCTTAGATGAGCAGCCCAAAACTGTTCACAATACTCAAGGTGAGGCCTCACCAGTGCCTTATAAAGCCTCAACATTACATCCCTGCTCTTGTATTCTAGACCTCTTGGAATGAATGCTACCATTGCATTTGCCTTCCTCATCACTGACCCAACCTGCAAGTTAACCTTCAGGGTGTTCTGCACAAGGACTCCCAAGTCCCTTAACATCTCAGATTTTTGGATTTTCTCCCTATTTAGAAAATAGTCTGCACATTTAATTCTCCTACCAAAGTGCCTGACCATGCATTTTCCAACATTGTATTTCATTTGTCACTTTCTTGCACATTCTTCTAATTTGTCTAAGTCCTTCTGCAGCCTTCTTGTTTCTTCAACACTACCTGCCCCTCACCAATCTTTGTATCATCTGCAAACTTGGCAAAAAAGCCATCGATTCCATCATCTAAATCATTGATATACAGCTAAAAGAAAGCGATCCCAACACTGACCCCTCCGGAACACCACTAGTCACTGGCAGCCAACCAGAAAAGGCTCCTTTTATTCCCACTCGCTGCCTCCTAACAATGCTGTAACCATGTTTGTAACTTTCTTGTAATACCATGGGCTCTTAACTTGGTAAGCAACCTCATGTGTGGCACCTTGTCAATGGCCTTCTGAAAATCCAAACATACAACACACACTGCATCCCCTTTATCTATCCTACTTGTAATCTGCTCAATGAATTCCAACAAGTTTGTCAGGCAAGATTTTCTCTGAAGGAAAGCATACTAACTTTGTCCTATTTTGTCCTATGTCACCAAGTACTCCATAACCTCATCCTTAACAATTGACTCCAACATCTTTCCAACCACTGAGGTCAGGCTAACTGGTCTATAATTTCCTTTCTGCTGCCTCCCTCCTTTCTTAAAAAGTGGAATGATATTTGCAATTTTCCAATCCTCTGGCACCATGCCAGAGTAACATGATTTTTGAAAGATCATTATTAATGCCTCCACAAACTCTACCGCTACCTCTTTCAGAACCCTAAGGTACAGTTCATCTGGTGACTTATGTACCTATAGATTTTTCAGCTTTTTGAACATTTTCTCCCTTGTAATAATAACTGCATTCACTTCTCTTCCCTCACACCCTTCAACACCTGGCACTCTGCTAGTGTCTTCCACAGGGAAGACTGATGCAGAATATTCGTTTAGTTGATCTACCATCTCCTTGTCCTCAGTTATTATTTCTCCAACCTCATTCCCTAGCGGTCCTATATCCACTCCCATCTCTCTTTTATTTTTTATATACTTAAAAAAAGATATTTCTATCCACTTTGATATTGTTTGCTAGTTTGCTTTCATATTTCATCTTTTTCCTCCTAATGATTTTTTTAGTTGTTTTCTATAGGGTTTTAAAAACTTCCCAATTCTCTATCTTCCCACTAATTTTTGCTTCGTTGTATGCCCTCTCTTGCTTTTACATTAGTTTTGACTTCGCTTGTCTGCCACGGTTGTACTAATTTGCCATTTGAGTATTTCCTTGTTTTTGGAATACATCTATCCTGCACCTTCCTCAATTTTCCCAGAAACTCAACCCAGTGCTGCTCTGCTGTCATCCCTGCCAGCATTCCTTCCAATTTACTTTGGCCACATCCTCTCATACCACTGTAATTTCCCTTACTAGACTGAAGTACTTCTATTTCAGACTTTACTTTCCCCCTATCAAATTTCAAGTTAAACTCAATCATATCACTGACTCCCAAGGGTTCCTTTACCTTAAACTCCCTAATCACCTCTGGTTCATTACTTAACACCCAATCAGTATAGCTGATCCCCTAGTAGGCTCAATGACAAACTGCTCTAAAAGTCATCTCATAAGCATTCAACAAATTCACTGTCTTGGGATCCATTTCCAACCTGATTTTCTCAGTCAACCTGCATGGTAAAATCTCCCATGACGATCATAACATTGCCCTTTTCACAAGCCTTTTCTACTTCCCATTGTAATCTGTAGTCCACATCCCAGCTACTGTTTGGAGGCCTGTATTAAACTGCCATCAGGGTCCTTTAACCCTTGCAGTTTCTCAAATCAACCCACAAGGATTCCACATAATCCGATCTTATGTCACATCTTTCTAATAATTTGATGCCATTCTTTACCAGCAGAGCCATGCCATCTCCTTTGCATGCCTTTGTACCCTTCAGATATAATGTGTAACCTCAGCAATCAGCTCCCAACTATGACCATCCTACAGCCACAATTCAGTGATGGCCACAACATCATACCCAACAATCTGTAGAAGTGCAACAAGATCATCCACCTTACTTCTTATACTCTGTGCATTGAGATATAACACTTCGAGTACTGAATTTGCTCTCCTTTTTGATTCTGCATCCCTAATGCCCTGATACTCACCCTGCTGGTTGCAATTATGTCCTATCATCTGCCTGCCCTTCCCGACAGCCTGACTGTATACTATCTTTGCTTTTTTACCATCCATCCTATCTTGAGTCCCTCACTTCAGTTCCCACCCCACTGCCAGATTAATTTAAACCCTCCCCAGCAGCTCTAACAAACCTGCCCACACAAATGTTGGTTCCCCTCAGGTTCAAGTGCAACCCGTCCCTTTTGTACAGGTCATACTTCCCCAGGAAGAGATTCCAGTGATCCAAGAACCTGAAGCCCTGCCCCCTGCATCAGCTTCTCAACCACACATTAATCTCCCAAGTCATCCTGTTTCTACCTGCACTGGTGCGTAGAACAGGTAGCAATCTAGAAATTACTACCCTGGAGATCCTGCTTCTCAGCTTTCTGCCTGCTCTCTAAATTCTATCTTCAGGACCTCTTTGCTTTTCCTTCCTGTGTCATTGGTGCCAATATGTACCAAGACATCTGGCTGCTCTCCCTCCCCCTCCAAAATGCCGTGGATACGATCCAAGACGTCCCTGACCCTGGCACCTGGGAGGCAACATACCATCCGGGTGTCCTGTTCACATCCGCAAAATCTCCTGTCTGTTCCTGACTATCGAGTCCCCTATCACTACTGCTCCCCTCTTCTCCCTCTTTCCCTTCTACACCATGGTCCCATACTCAGTGCCAGTAACTTGGTTTCCGAGGTACTCGCGTGGGAGGTCATCCCACACAGTAGTGTACAAAGCAGTACACTCATTATTGAGGGGAATGATCACAAGGGTGCTCTGCGCTAACTGCCTATTGACATTTCCATTTGTCCTGACAGTCACCCAGTTACCCGCCCTCTGCAACTCAGGGGTGACTACTTCCCTGTAACGCCAGTCAATAATATCTTCACTCTCCCATACAAGCCAAAGGTCATCCAGCTGCTGCTCCAGATCCCTTAACACAGTTATCCAGGCACTGCAGCTGGATGCACCACATAGATGTAGTTCCTTGGGAGACTCTGGGTCTCCCAGGACTCCAACATCTGGCCTGAAGAACACACAACTGCCATTTAAACTGCACCAAGTACCCTGGCACTTCATGGTGCATCCTGACGGGATGCTTTCTCTGGTCCATCGATAAAAATTGCTGAGACTCAGCGTAATTACTTACTGCCCATTACACCGCTGGCACTTAGGGCAGCAATGAAGGTCCTCCATCCCTGTCTGTCCATCCCGTAACACACGGATAAAGAGGGATTCTTCATTGCTGTTTCCATAGCAATTCTTTTTTATCAGTCAGGGTTGTCAGCCCTAAGCTGAACACCCACTTCTGGAGGACGACTGGACCACTTTTAGCCTGGCCTCCAGCCAACATAACTCTCGGGGTCCTTGAGGCACGCAAACCTCCAAACCCTGTGACAAGGTTGTGGTCCTCTTGAAGACTCAATGTGCCCATGCTGAATTCATAAGATATTTTAAAAAGATTTTTAAGAGATAAGTACATTGAAGGTAAGATGAAGATTGCTCTTGACCTACTGTGCAAGGGGCTAATGTAGCTTCACTTCTGAAGCAAAGAGATATATTTGTCTGTGATTTCTTACATAAGACCAGAAGATATGGGAGCAGAGACCATTTGGCCCATTGTGTCTGCTCCTCCATTCAATTATGGCTGATTTTTAAGCCCATTCTCCCAGAACTCTGGACCCCCTTTCCAATCAAGAACCTATCAATGTCTGCCTTAAGTATACCGAATGACTTGGCCTCCACAACCATCAGCGGCAATGATTTCCATAGATTCACCACCTTCACACTGAACAAATTCCTCCATGTGACTGTTCTAAAGGGGCATCCTTGTATTCTGAGGTTGTGCCCTCTAGCCCTAGGCTATTGCACATTGCCTCAACTTCCACTCTATCCTGGCCTTTCAATATTCAGTTGGTTTTAATGAGATCTCACCTCCTCCTTCTAAACTCCAGTGAGTACAAGGCCAAAGACATCAAATGCTCCTCATGCAATAAGACCATACAACATAGGAGAAGAATTAGGCCACTTGGCCCATCAAGTCTGGTCTGCCACTCCATCATGGCTGATTTATTATCCCTCTCAACCCCATTCGCCTGCCTTCTTCCTGTAACCTTTGATGACCTGAATAACCAAGAACCTATCAACCTCTGCTTTAAATACACTCAATGGCTTGGCCTCTACAGTCGTCTGCGGCAATGAATTCCACAGATTCGCCACCCTCTGTCTAAATAAATTCCTTCTCATCTCCATCCTAAATGAACGTTCCTCCATTCTGAGGCTATGCCCTCTGGTTCTAGACTCTCCCACTATAGGAAACATCCACTCTGTCTAGTCCTTTCAATATTCAATAGGTTTAAATGAGATTCTCCCTCATTCTCCTAAACTACAGCAAGTGTAGATACAGAGCCATCAAACGCTCCTCATACGTTAATGCTTTCATTCCAGCGATCACTTTCGTGAACTTCCTCTGGACCCTCTCCAATGCCAGCATATCTTAGGAAAGGGGCCCAAAACTGCTCTGAGTGCAGTCTGATCAATGCCTTATAAAACCTCAGGATCTCCTTTGTCTATCCTGCTTGTATTTCTTCAAAGAATTCCAACAAATTTGTCAGGCAAGATTTTCCCTTGAAGAAACTATGCAGCCTATTTTATCATATATCTCCAAGTACCTGAGATCTCATCCTTAATAATCACCTCAAATATCTTTCCAACCACTGAGAACAGACCAACTGGCCTATGGTTTCCATTCCACTGCCTCTTCTCTTCTTGAAGAGTGGAGTGACATTTGCAGTTTTCCAGTTCTCTGGAACCATTCCAGAATATCATGATTCTTGAAAGATCATTACTAATATCTCCACAATCTCTTCAGCCAGCTCTTTCAGAACCCTGGGGTGTACCCCATCTGGCCCGGGTGACTTACCTATCTTCAGACCTTTCAGTTTCTCTAGAATCTTCTCTCTAGTCCTTCCTGTGTCATTGGTGCCAATATGTACCAAGACATCTGGCTGCTCTCCCTCCCCCTCCAAAATTTAAGACCTTTGATACCTGGAACTTGCATCAGTGTCTTCCACAGTGAAGACTGATGCAAGGTACTTTTTCAGTTTCAATGAGATCTCCCCTCATGCTTCTAAACTCCAGTGAGTACAGGCACAGAGCCATCAAACTCTCCTCATACATTAACCCTTTTATTCTCAGGATCATTCTCACGAACCTCTCCAATGTCGATGCGTAGTTTTTAAACTTGACCACGATGCCATATTTCCTTCCAGACACACACAAAATGCTGGAGGAACTCAGTAGGCCAGACAGCATCTATCTAAAAGAGTAAACAGTCACCATTTTGGGCCGAGAACTTTCATCAGATGGGTGTGTTTAGTTGGATTTTGCTAAATCAAGTAAGTGATTTAAGACAAAGCTCAGTCTTGATTTTTCACTTTTTCCTGTCAGCCACAAATGGCAGGATTTCCCAGTGGCCACCCATTTCAATTTGACTTCCCATTTCCATGGCCTCATCTACTGCCACAATGAGGCCAAACTCAAACTGGACAAGCAACACCTCATATTCTGCCTCCAATCTGGTGGCATGATTATCGATTTCGCTGACTTCCATAATTTCTCCCCCACCCCTCCCCATTCTGGTCCCTCTCTCACGCCTTCTCTTCTCCTCACCTGTCCATCACCTCGCTCTGATTCCCCTCCTCCTTCCCTTTCTCCCATACTCCACAGTCCTCCCCGATCACACTTCATCTTCTCAGACCTTACCTTTTCCACTTATACCCTCCCAGCCTCTTACTTCATAAACTGTCCCCCATCCACCTACTTTCCCCCTCACCTGGCTTCACCTATCACCTGGTAACTTGTACTCCTCCCCCCCCCACCCCCCACCTTCTCATTCTGGCTTCTGCCTCCTTTCCATTCCAGTCCTGATGAAGGGTCTCAGCCCAAAATGCCAGCTGTTTGTTCATTTCCATTGACGCTGCCTAACCTGCTGAGTTCCTCCAGCATTTTGTCTCATAATCTATCTGTGCCATGGAACAGGGTGGAGAGGATAATGCGGCTCAGTTTCTGAAGCAAAGAGATGGTTTTGCTTTTTATTTCTGATATATTTAATGAGTAGTTCCACAGTAGTTGGGGGGGAGGTTAATTTCAAGAGCCGCAAGGTAAGACTACACTTGGAAAGTTGTGTTCAGTTCTGGTCACTTCATTATAGGAAGGATGTGGGAGCTTTAGAGAGGGTGCAAAGGAGATTTATCAGGATGCTGTCTGGGTTAGAGAGCATGTCTTAAAGGGGTAGGTAGAGTGAGCTTGGGCTGTTCTCTCTGGAACGAAGGAGGATGAGAGGTGACTTGATAGAGGCATACAAAATGATACATGGTATAGATAGAGTGTACAGCCCAGGGCAGAAATGCCTAATATGAGGGAACACAAATTTAAGGTGATTGGAGGAAATTAGAGGAGGATGTAAGAGGTAGGGTTTTTTTACACGGAAAGTTGTAGGTGCATGGAGCACCTACTAGGGGTGGTGGTTAGGCCCTCCTGGGTGATAAAATCTCTGAGGATCTATCCTGGGTCCAATCGTGGAGAGCATTCTAACTGGTTGCATCTCTGTCTGGTATAGAGGCGCTGCACAGGATCAGAAAAAGCTGCAGAAATGTGTAAACTCAGTCAGTTCCATCATAAGCACTAGCCTCCCCTGGCTCCAGGACATCAACAGGAAATGCCTCAAAAAGGCGATGTCCATTATTAAGGATCCTCACCATCCAGGACGTGCCCTCTTCTCATCGCTACCATCAGGGAAGAGGTACAGGAGCCTGAAGGCACACACTCAGCCATTCAGGAACAGCTTCTTCCCCTCTGCCATACGATTTCTAAATGGACATTGAACCCATGAACACTACCTCACTAGATTGCTTTTATTTTTGCACTATGTTTTTAATTTAACACACACACACACACACACACACACACACACACACACACACACACACACACACACACACACACACACACACACACACACACACACACACACACACACACACACACACACACACACACACACACACACACACAATTATTGTGTATCATGACACACATCAGTGATACTAAACCTGATTCTGATTCTGTTAGGGGCAGATGCATTAGGGGCATTTACATGACTCTTAGATAGGCAAATGGATGAAAGATGAATGGAGCTCTATGTGGGAGAGAAAGGTTAGATTGATCTTGGGGTAGGTTAAAAACGTGACGCAATGCTGTACTGTGTTGTACTGTTCTATATTTTATCTTTTATTCAAATACAGGATTGCCAGCAAATGTAGAAATCTTGCTCACACAATACAGGGACCAATGACTGAATGCCATATTCCCACATCTGTGGTGTGAGGATGGGGTGTGAGTAGAGGGAGGTGGAGGGGCTGCGATGGCCAATTAGTGCAATAATTACTGAGCTAGTCTCCCTGTGCGCTGTTTGGCATGGGGTGGGTGGGGAGGGGAACATGGTGACTCGTGGTTGTTATGGATACTTGTGATGAATATCAGCTTGACTCAGTTGATTCAAGATTCAGGATTGTTTAATGTCATTTCCTGTACAGAGTGTAAAGGAGAACAAAATCATTGTCATTCGGAGAGATTTGTGGATAGAGATTTAGCATATTATACAGGCCAGTACTTTCACCCAGAACACTGTCATGTTGGGGTGCTTCTCTAGAGAATAAGTTTAAAGCTGACAGTCAAAGTTCAAAATAAATTTGTTTATTTATTTATGTGTTGAAATACAGCGTGGAACAAGCCATTCCAGCCCTTCAAGCTGTGCCACCCATCAATCCCTCAATTTATCCCTAACCTAAACAAGGGACAGTTTGCAATGACCAATTAACCTTTGGACTGTGGGAGGAAACTGGAACACTCGGAGGAAACCCACACAGTCAAGGGAAAGTGTACCAGCTCCTTACAGACAGCAGCCAGAATTGGTCACTTGTACTGTAAAGCATTGTGCTAACCACTACACTACCATGTTGCCCCACGTTGTAGCTATTTGAAAATAAATTTTTTATCAAAGTCCGTCTATGTCACCATACACAATGTTGAGATTAGTTTCCCTGCGGTCATGCACAGTAAAAACAAGAAACACAATGGAATCAATGAAAGCAACGCACACAAGATGCTGCAGGAGCTCAGCAGGCCAGGCGGCAACAATGGGAAAAAGGACAGTCGATGTTTCAGGCCAAGACTCTTCAGCAGGACTGGAGGGAAAAGGGTGAGTCAGAGTTAGAAGGGAGGAGAGAAAGAAACACAAGATGATAGGTGAAACTGGGAGGGGGAAGGAGTGAAGTGAAGAACTGGAAAGTTGATTGGTGAAAGAGATATAGGGCTGGAGAAGGTGGAATAGACAATTGGTGCAGGAGTAGGCCATTCAGCCCTTCAACCAGCACCGCCATTCACTGTGATCATGGCTGATCATCCACAATCAGTACCCTGTTCCTGCCTTCTCCCCATATCCCTTGACTCCGCCATCTTTAAGAGTTCTATCTAACTCTTTCTTGAAAGCATCCAGAGAATTGGCCTCCACTGCCTTCTGAGGCAGAGCATTCCACAGATCCACAACTCTCTGGGTGAAAAAGTTTTTCCTCAGCTTCGATCTAAATGGCCTACCCCTTATTCTTAAACTGTGGCCTCAGGTTCTGGACTCCCCCAACATCGGGAACATCGGGAAACTAATACGAGAAACCAGAAGGCCATGAAAGAAAGAAAAAGGGGGAGGAGCACCAGAGGAAGGGGATGGGCAGGCAAGAAGATAAGGTCAGAGAGGGATAAAAGGATGGGGAACAGAGAAAGGGGAGCGTTACTGGAAGTTTGAGAAATCGATGTTCATGTTGGATACTACCCAGACAGAAAATAAGGTGTTGCTCCTTCATCCTGAGTGAGGCCTCTTCGCGACAGTAGAGGAGGCCATGGATGGACATATCCGAATGGGAATGGGAAGTGGAATTAAAATAGGTGGCCACTGGGAGATCCCGCTTTTCCTTGCAGACGGAGCGTAGGTGTTCGGCAAAACAGTATCCTAAACTACATCAGGTCTCACCGATATACAAGAGGCCACACCGGGAGCACCAGATATAGCAGATGATGCCAACAGGTGACGTGTTGCCTTACCTGGAAGGACTGCTTGCGGCCGTAATTTTAGTTGAAACTTGAAGCAGTTATTGAGTCAAAGAGTTCAAAGGTTTCAAAGGTACATTTAATGTCAGAGAAATGTATACAATATACATCCTGAAATGCTTTTTCTTTGCAACCATCCACGAAAACAGAGGAGTGTCCCAAAGAATGAACGACGTTAAATGTTAGAACCCCAAAGCCCCCCTTCAGCTTCCCACCACACATAAACAGCAGCAAAGCAACAATCCCCCCCCCCCACCAGCAGAAAAAAGCATCAACTTACCCACCACCAAGCACTCGAGCATGCAGCAAAGCAACAGCAAAGACACAAGCTTGCAGTTACCCCAAAGACTACTCGTTCACCCGGTATTTGACATACCACAGGCTCTCTCTCTCCCCCTAATAAGGGAGAAAAAGATGTCTCCATTTCACAGTGAGAAAGGAGTTACACAGAACAGGAACAGATCATAAACAGAAGAGATGCTGGAAATCCAGAGTAACACACACACAAAATGCAGGAGGGTAGTTCATGGTCCGAAATGTCGACTGTTTATTCCTCTCAACAGAGGCTGCCTGACCGGCTGAGTTTCTCCAGCATTTGTGTGTATTACTTCAGAAACAGGCCCTTTGGCCCAACTGGTCCATGCCACCTAAGCTAATCCTATTTGCCCATGTTAAGCCTATATCCCTCTGCACCTCTCTTATCCATGTACCTGCCCAAATGTTTTCTAAGGTAGCAGTTCCCAACCTGGGCTCCACAGACCCCTCGGTTAATGGTAGGGGTCCATAACTTAAGAAACGATGAGGTCCTCTGTTTAAATGTAATCCCTTAGCTTCCCATGCTCTAAGGAATAAACTCCCAACTCTTCCTGTAAATCAGCTCCTTGAATCCTGGAAACATTCTTGTAAATCTTCTTTACACTTTTTGTAATGTATTGATGTCTTTTCTATAACACAGCACCCAAAGCTGAACCCGCAATTCCAAATAACTGAAAAAGTTATGCTACTTCATCATAACATCCCAACTTTTATACTCAGGGCCCTGACTGATGAAGGCCAGCATGCCAAATGCCTTCTTCACCAGCTGGTCTACCTGTGACACCACCTCCAGTGAACTGTGTAGTTGTTCTCTAGGTCCCTCTGTTCTATGACTCTCCTCAGGGCCCAGAGTTCCCTCTGCACACATGCACATACACACACACACACACACACACACACTCACACACACACACACACACACACACTCTCACACACACACTCTCTCACACACACATTCACACACACACACTCGCACACACACACCCTCTCACACACACTCGCACACACACCCTCTCACACGCACACACACTCATGCACACTCACACACTCTCACACACACTCACACACACACACTCACACTCTCACACACACAAACACACTCACACACACTCTCACACACACTCACGCGCACACACACACACACGCACACACACACACACTCTCACACACACACTCTCTCCCACACACATTCACACACACACACTCGCACACACACACCCTCTCACACACACTCGCACACACACACCCTCTCACACGCACACACACTCATGCACACTCACACACTCTCACACACACACACTCACACTCTCACACGCACACACCCACACACTCACACTCACACACACACTCACACTCTCACAGACACAAACACACTCACACACACTCTCACACACACACACTCACACACACTCACGCACACTCTCACACACACTCACACACACACACTCTCACACACTCACACTCTCACACACACAAACACACTCACGCACACTCTCACACACACACACTCTCACACACTCTCACACACACTCACACACACACTCACACACACTCACACACACACACACTCACACACATACACTCTCACACACACTCACACACACACACACACTCACACACACACACTCTCACACACTCTCACACACACTCACACAAACACTCACACACACACACACACACACACTCACTCACACAAACACTCATACACACACACACACACACACACACACACACACACACACACACACAGTTACAAGGCAGCTGAAGGAAGGGTTGAGGCTTCTGCTTCTTGCGCATGGGAGGGGGGCAGGGGCTTTGGGGTCATGAAGTTTCGGTCATTTATTCTTTGTGTTTTGTTCTGTTTTGTGGATATCTGCAAAGAGTAAGTATTTCAGATTATATACTGTATACATTCTCTGACCATTGAACCATAGAACATGGTAGTGTAGGGGTTAGCGTAACACTATTATAGCGCCACATGTTCAAATAGAGTTTGTACGTTCTCCCTGTGACTGCACGCGTTGCCTCTGGATGCTCCACTTTTCTCACACATTCTAAAGACTTGGGGGAGTTAGGGTTATAGTCCTGATGGAACGTCTTTTCCATAGACGCTGCCTGGCCTGCTGAGCTCCTCCAGCATTTTGTGTGTGTTGCTTTGGATTTCCAGCATCTGCAGATTTTCTCTTGCTTGTGACAGGAGTTAGGGTTGGTAAGTTGTGGACACCAGAAAGCGTAGCAGCACTTGCAGGCTGCCCCTGGTGCATCTTCGGATTGTGTTGGCCATTGAGGCAAACATCACATTTTATTGTGTGTTTCGACACACAGATAAAGCTAACCTTCAATCTTTATGGCTAATATTCTCTAATCCTGGCAGCACCCTGGCAAACCTCCTTTTCACCCAATCACTGCTCCAGAACCTTGACCTCAGTCCTTTGAGTCCGATTACTAAAAAGCATTCCTTCCGTTTCCCTAGAATGACAAATTCTCATTTCACGTCTGTGTTGTTTTTAATGCTGGTGGCGTTGAGGTTTGTCGGCTTCCTGGTACGGCAGTGAGATTTTGGAGGAAGGCTCCTCCTTGGTTTCTGGGCACACTGATATTAACTTGCACAGAAAACCGTTGTCGCTAGCTGTCGTGAGGACAGACACCTGTGGAGCAGAGGCTGTTGTCATGCTGAAACCACTCTCGTCTTTATTATGTGACTCATTAGGTACTGACTTGATTAACCTTTCATGTACTGTCTGCTCACTGCTGCGTTGACGGCTTGCCGAGAACTGAAAACAAACTGAATTAAAGAAACAAAAGCCCACTGCTTTACGCCTGGATCTGACTTGGTGACGGCGCTGCATTTTTTTTACAGATTTTCTTTCCTCTTCTCCAGACGGCGATGGCTCCTTGCTGGGGTACAGTTCCACCGATGCCAAATGCTCTCAGCTGCCTTGCCAGCAAACCATTCCTCACACATGCACAAAAAGAAATTTATATAGCACCTTTCGCAACCTCCTAATTTGGGGGAGAACTAGATACACTTAGTGGCTGCTTTATGAGGTACCTCCTGTACCCAACAAAGTAACCATTGAGTGTATGTCTGTGGTCTTCTGCTGCTGTAGCCCATCCACTTCAAGGTTCAACATGTTGTGTGTTCAGAGATGCTCTCCTGCACACCACTGTTATAATGTGTAGTTAGTTGAGTTACTGTCACCTTCCTGTCAGCTTGAACCAGTCTGGCCATTCTCCTCTGACCTCTCTCATTAACAAGGCATTTTCATCCTCATAACTGCTACTCACTGGATTTTTTTTGTTTTTTGCACCATTCTCTATAAACTCTAGAAACTGTTGTACGTGAAAATCCAAGGTCAGCAGTTTCTGAGATACTCAAACCACCCCATCTGGCACCAACAGTCATTCCACGGTCAATATCACTTAGATCCCATTTCTTCCCCATTCTCATGTTTGGTCTGAACAATAGCTGAACCTCTTGACCATGTCTGTAAGCTTTTATGCATTGAGTTGCTGCCACATGATTGGCTGACTAGATGTTTACATCAATGAGCAGGTGTACAGGTGTACCTAATAAAGTGGCCACTGAGTGCATATTTCAGTATATCATATCTCACCTGGAACACACGTGAAATATAATCTTACTGAGAATTATCAGGTTCTGCAGGAGATTATCAGAGTAAATAGTCAGTCCAAAGAACTAAGAGTCCCTGAACAGCCTGAAATTCAAATGCATGTCTCTTTAACTAGATCAAAGTGTACACCACACTCAACGTGTGCTTTCAGTAGCACCTTGGAGAGTTGTACAGATTTATACTCCATCCGTTTGGCAATTAACACTGATATCCCATTTGCATTTATATATTACGCACTATACCTTCCTGATAATTTGCTTCAAATACAAGGACACAGATCTTCTGACCCCCTCCATGCTGTAGGCTGGCTGGCTCCACCTAATGAACATTGCATTTTTCTGTCCTTCCCAGCAGACTAGATAGCCAAAGCTTTCGCTGCATTGTGCACAACCTAAAATGCTGGAGGAACTCCTAAGATGCAGGAGGAACTCCTAAAATGCTGGAGGAACTCCTAAGATGCAGGCCTCCAGGGAAGAAATGTGATCTAAGTGTCAAGTGTTTTGCTTGGATTTCCAGCATCTGCAGATTTCCTTTTGATTGTACACAGCCTGACAAACTTCTGCCTATTATCAACACTTCAGGAGTTAGAAAGTTCACCAGTATCTCTACTTCGAGATTTGGTATGCCACCTAAGTAAATTGTCTACAGAAGTACAGCATTCGAACCGGCTGTATCGCTGTCTGGAGTGGGGATGGGGGCACTGCACAGGATCAATATAAGCTGCAGAAAGTTATAAACTCACTCAGCTCTATCATGGGCACTAGCCTCCCTAGCCATAAGGACACCTTCAAAAAGTGATGCCTCAAAGTTGTGAGGGTCCTCTTCTCAGTGCTAACTGCCTCAATTTTTCCATCCCTTTTTGCACTATTTATTTCATTTAACTCTTTATTTATATATGACTCAATAGACAGTAGGTGCAGGAGTAGGCCATTCGGCCTTATGAGCCAGCACCGACATTCATTGTGATCATGGCTGATCATCCACAATCAGTACCCCGTTCCTGTCTTCTCCCCATATCCCTTGACTCCGCCATCTTTAAGAGCTCTATCTAACTCTCTCTTGAAAGCATCCAGAGAATTGGCCTCCACTGCCTTCTGAAGCAGAGCATTCCATAGATCCACAACTCTCTGGGTGAAAAAGTTTTTCCTCAACTCCGTTCTAAATGGCCTACCCCTTATTCTTAAACTGTGGCCTCTGGTTCTGGACTCCCCCAACATCAGGAACATTTTTCCTGCCTCTAGCATATCCAATCCCTTAATAATCTTATATGTTTCAATCAGATCCCCTCTCATCCTTCTAAATTCCAGTGTATACAAGCCCAGTCGCTCCAATCTTTCAACATATGACAGTCCCACCATCCCGGAATTAACCTCAAGACTCAGTCCACACTTCCCAGTACTTCAGTAAAGCACCAGATTTATCAAAGACCCCACCCACCTTTCTTCTCTCCTCTCCCATTGGGCAGAAGATACAAAAGCCTGAAAGTACGACAGTACTGGACTGCCCAATGTATTGATGTAATGAAATGGCATGAACAACATATAAAACAAAGCTTTTCTCTCTACCTCAGTACATGTCACAATAATAGATGGATTTAGCAATTTAAACTTGGCCCCTAAGGCTACATTGCTGTTCGATATGATCACAGCTGAGCTATCCCAGAGCTCAAGCCGACACTCGTCATCATTATATACTCTGCTGAATGACGTGGACAGTCATGGTCTAATCACCATAATTGTTCTTGGCAAAACCTACAGAAGTGGTTTGCCATTGCCTTCTTCTGGGCAGGGTGTTTACAAGACGCGTGACTCCAGCCATTATCAATACATTTCAGAGACTGTCAGCCTGGAATCAGTGGTCACATAACCAGGACTTGTGATCTGCGCCGGCTGCTCATACGACCATCCACCACCTGCTCCCACATGACCCTGATCGGGGGGCTAAGCAGGTGCTACACCTTGCCCGAGGGGGACCTGCAGGCTAGCAGAGGGAAGGAGTGCCTTACACCTCTTTCGGTAGAGACATATCTCCACCCCACCACCCACTACACTACTGCTCAATATGATCGCAGCTGATCTACCCCAGACCCCAACTTGTCAGGACTGATCAGAGGACAGGAACGTATACTCAGGCAAGAAGGGCAGAAACATTTAGACTGCACTAAGGCTGTTGCCCTTGAATCTTCACCCCCTTTCATTGTATTTTGCAGATTGAAACTTCGAAACTGGAGCTGGAGATCCAGTCAGCAACACTGAGCAAGACTGTCTTTTACAATAAGGGTTTATGAGGATCTGTGATGACGCGATCTCTCAGGAAATGATCAATGAGCAACAAGAAAATCTATTATGACTACTGATCACAGATAATTATTCAGTTCTTACCACTGTTTCCTTGTATAACATAACTAATTATCTGAAAATCATCTTTACAAAATCAAACTGTACTCCCAATGTCTTATCACTGATTCTTCAACCAGGATCTGTTTTACAAGTGAAATAGTTCTCCTGCCAGGTTGGGATATATGTGTCTGCTAGCATCTCGAAGACCACAGAAGTCCAAGATCTCATCCCTTAATTTACTGTCGGTGATTAGAGTCATAGAGTTCTACAGCACAGGAAGCACCCCTTTGGCCCATCTAGTCCGTGCTGAAATATTGTTCTGTCCAATCCCGTCAACCCATACCTGGACCATAGCCCTCCATACCACTCCCATCCATGTACCTATCCAAACTTACAATTGAACCCACATCCACCACCTCCATCAGCACCTCGTTCCACACTTGCACCACCTCCATCAGAAGAAGATCCCCCTCAGCTTCCTCTTAAATATTTCACCATTCACCCCTAACCTATCATCTCCAGTTCTAGTCTCTCCCAACCTCAGTAGAAAAAGCCTGCTTGCGTTTACCATGCCTATACCTGTAATACTGTGTTACACCTTAATCAAATCCCCCGTCATTCACCTCCACTCAATGGAACAAAGTTCTAACCTATTCAACCTCCCCCTGTAACTCAGATCCCCAAATCTTGGCAACATCCTTGTCAATTTTTTCTCTTTCAATCTTATGTTCATCTTTCCTGTAGGTAGGTGACCAAAACTGCACACAATAGTCCAAATTAGGCCTCACCAACATCTTATACAACTTTAACATAACATCCCAACTCCTGTACTCAGTACATTGATTTCTGAAGGCCAATGTGCCAAAAGCTTTCTTTACAATCCTATCTGCTCGTGATGCCGTTTTCAAGGAATTACGGATCTGTATTCCTAGATCACTTTGTTCTACCACACTCCTCACTTCCCTACTGCTCACTGTGTAACTCCTATCCTGATTTGTCCTCCCAAAGTTGAACATCTCACGTTTGTCTGCGTAAAATTCCATCTGCCATTTCTCCAGCTGGTCTAGATCCTGCTGCAAGCCATGATAACCTTCCTCACTGTCCACTACACTCCCCAATCTTATCCACAAATTTGCTGATCCAGTTTACCATTTTATCTGATGAATCTGCTACCACAATCAGTTGTTAATCTAGTTCCCTTTTCTACTGACCTCATATTCGATCTGGCTAGCCTCCAACTTGCTGGCATGAACATCAATTTCCCCAACTTCTGGTAATTTCTTCCCCCTCCCCCTTCCCTCTTCTTCAATTCCCCACTCTGGCCTCTTACCTTTTCTCCTCACCTGCCCATCACCTCCCCCTGGTGCCTCTCCTCCTTCCCTTTCTCCCATGGTCCATGCTCCTCTCCTATTGGATTCCTTCTCCTCCTGCCTTTTACCTTTCCACCTATTACCTCCCAGCATCCTACTTCGTCCTCTTCCCCCACCCACCTGGTCTCACCTACCACCTGACAACTTGTACTCCTTTTCCTTCCCATGCCTGCTTGTTCTGGCTTTTGTCCCTTTCTTTCCAGCCCTGATGAAGGGTCTCAGCCAAAATGTCAACTCTTCATTCCTTTCCGTAGATGCTGCCTGACGTACTGCGTTCCTCCTGCATGTTGTGTGCAATTACTCCCTATCCACTCGTGATTCCAGATCACTGATCCCTGGACTAACAAAAACAAATCTCTTCTTGCCTTTAATCCTCAAGCCACTGACATGGAACGTGTCCTCCCGAGTTGCTGACCCCTTCCCCACCCCCCCCCCCCATTTGGAATCCTTCCATTAAGCCTCTCTTTCCCCCCATAGGACACTCAGGGGAACAAATGTACCTTTTACCGTCGTACACCAATCACCTTCCGAGCACCAGACATCACAAGTGGCCTTTCTCATTGAGATTAGGATCAAGATTATCTTACTAAACATATCACGTGTAGATCAAAGCATATAGTGAAGTATGTTATTTATGTCAACAGCCAACACAGTCTGAGGATGTGCTGGGGGCAGCCGCTTCCAGCACCAACGTAGCATGCCCACAACTCACTGACCCTAACCCATATGTCTTTGGACTGTGGGAGGAAACTGGGGCACCCGGAGGAAATCCATGCGGTCATGGGGAGAATGTACAAACTCCTTACAGACAGTGGCTGGAATTGCACCCTGATGACAATTGCTAACCGCTGCGTTACCATGCAGCATATAATACTGTTACCTGATTGGACGGTTTGTCGAGCTTGATACGGGACACCTGCCCTCTCATCCAAGTGAATGAGCCTAGATCTGTCAATCATTTCCCCGCTGACATGGTGGATACCATGCTCAATGTGTGTTTAATGGTTAAGCACACATTGACTGCACAAGTGTGTCCAATCAGAACACACTCATGGTTGGACCACACTTGGAGCATTGTGAGCAGTTTTGGGCCCCTTATCTAAGAAAAGATGTGCTGGAATTGGAGAGAGTCCAGAGAAGGTTCATAAGAATGAGTCTGGGAATTAAAGGTTTAACATTTGAGGAATGTTTGCTAGCTCTGGGCCTGTATTCACTGTAGTTTACAAGCTTGTGTTGGGGGGGGGCGATCTCATTGAAACCTGTTGAACATTGAAAGGTCTTGATAGAGTGGATGTGGAGAGGATGTTTCTGATGGTGGGGGAGTCTAGGACCAGTGGGCACAGTTAGAGTGGACGTAGAGAAGATGTTTCCAATAGTGGGGGAGTCTAGGTCCAGAGGGCACAGATAGATTGGATGTGGAGAGGATGTTTCTGATGGTGGGAGAGACTAGGACCAGTGGGCACAGTTAGAGTGGACGTAGAGAAGATGTTTCCAATAGTGGGGGAGTCTAGGACCAGAGGGCACAGATAGATTGGATGTGGAGAGGATGTTTCCAATAGTGGGGGAGTCTAGGACCAGAGGGCACAGATAGATTGGATGTGGAGAGGATGTTTCTGATGGTGGGAGAGACTAGGACCAGTGGGCACAGATAGAGTGGACATAGAGAAGATGTTTCCAATAGTGGGGGAGTCTAGGACCAGAGGGCACAGATAGATTGGATGTGGAGAGGATGTTTCCAATAGTGGGGGAGTCTAGGACCAGAGGGCACAGATAGATTGGATGTGGAGAGGATATTTCTGATGGTGGGAGAGACTAGGACCAGTGGGCACAATTAGAGTGGACATAGAGAAGATGTTTCCAATAGTGGGGAAGTCTAGGACCAGTGGGCACAGATAGATTGGATGTGGAGAGGATGCTTCCAATAGTGGGGGAGTCTAGGACCAGAGGGCACAGATAGATTGGATGTGGAGAGGATATTTCTGATGGTGGGAGAGACTAGGACCAGTGGGCACAATTAGAGTGGACGTAGAGAAGATGTTTCCAATAGTGGGGGAGTCTAGGACCAGAGGACACAGATAGAGTGGATGTGGAGAGGATGTTTCCAATAGTGGGGGAGTCTAGGACCAGAGGGCACAGATAGATTGGATGTGGAGAGGATATTTCTGATGGTGGGAGAGACTAGGACCAGTGGGCACAGTTAGAGTGGACATAGAGAAGATGTTTCCAATAGTGGGGAAGTCTAGGACCAGAGGGCACAGATAGATTGGATGTGGAGAGGATGTTTCCAATAGTGGGGGAGTCTAGGACCAGAGGGCACAGATAGATTGGATGTGGAGAGGTTATTTCTGATGGTGGGAGAGACTAGGACCAGTGGGCACAGTTAGAGTGGACGTAGAGAGGATGTTTCCAATAGTGGGGAAGTCTAGGACCAGACGGCACAGCCTCAGAATGGATGCATCCTTTTAGAACAGAGATGACGAGGAATTTCTCTGGGCAGAGGGTGATGAAGCTGTGGAATTCACTGCCACGGGAGGCCAAGTGATTGAGTATATTTAAGCGGAAGTTGATAGGTTCTTAATTAGACAGGGCGTCATAGAGAAGGCAGGAGAATGGAGCTGAGAGGGAAAATAAATCAGGAATGGTGCAGCAGACTCGATGGGATGAATGGCCTAAATATGCTCCTGTGTCTTATGGTCTTATCACCCTGAACCGTCCACCAGCAATCTCTGTTCCCTCTCAGAGGCGGGAGCAGCTTTAGGTTCACATCGCAGCACGAGCTGTTGGATCTGGAACAGAAGGGGCGAGAGAGGCAGCCGGGAGATGCAGATGATCACACAAATTGATTATAACACTCATCTCCTTGATTCTCAGTTCCTGTCACCTCTCCTGATTCTTTCTGCATTATAGTGTATGACCAACGCCTCCCTCTGCACTATTGAACAGCAACGGCAGGAAATGGTGAACATCCTGATCTCTCCTTTTCCTCATACTGTCACTCAGTAAACCTTTTGTGGTATTAATTATCCCTCACACTATTCCTCAGTGACCCCTGTCCCCTAGCTCCCTGTGTCACAGATGGTGTCGCCTCTGACTTTAATCCAGCTCCCTTACAGTATCTGTCAGTAACCCCTCTCCCCCAGTGCCCACTGACTATATCCCCACTGATGTTAATCCAGTTCCCCCACACTGTCCCTCAGTGAACCCTCTCTCCCAGCACCCTGTATCACCGACGGTATCCCCACTGACGTTAATCCAGCTCCCTCACACTGTCCCTCAGTGACCCCTCTCCCTCAGCACCCTGTCACTGACTGTATCCCCACTGACATTAATCCAGCTCCCTCACACTGTCCCTCAGTGACCCCTCTCCCTCAGCACCCTGGCACTATATCCCCACTGACGTTAATCCAGTTCCCTCACACTATCCCTCAGTGACCCCTTTCCCTCAGCACCCTGTCACTGACTGTATCCCCACTGACGTTAATCCAGCTCCCTCACACTATCTCTCAGTGACCCGTCTCCCTCAGTACCCTGTGTCACTGACTGTGTCCCCACTGACGTTAATCCAGTTCCCTCACACTATCCCTCAGTGACCCCTCTCCCTCAGCACCCTGTCACTGACTGTATCCCCACTGACGTTAATCCAGTTCCCTCACACTATCCCTCAGTGACCCCTCTCCCTCAGCACCCTGTGTCACTGACTGTATCCCCACTGACGTTAATCCAGTTCCCTCACACTACCCCTCAGTGACCCCTCTCCCTCAGCACCTTGTCACTGACTGTATCCCCACTGACGTTAATCCAGTTCCCTCACACTATCCCTCAGTAACCCCTCTCCCCCAGCACCCTGTGTCACTGACTATACCCCCACTGATGTTAATCCAGATCCCTCACACTGTCCCTCAGTGACCCCTCTCCCCCAGTACCCTGTGTCATTGACTATACTCCCACTGACGTTAATCCAGCCCCTCACACTGTCCTTCAGTGACCCCTGTCCCCCAGCCCCCTATGTCACTGACTGTATCCCTGCTAATGTGAATTCATCTCACTCCACAATTCCTCTCTCAAAGAATCAGAAATGGCTCCCATCTGTTACAATTAACTATCCTATTAGCTAATGAAAAGTTTATAAAGTTGGTTACAGCCATGGAAGGTGTGTTCACAACAGGCCGTGTCAGACTGTTAATCCATCTGCAGCTCCTTCACTCTGTTCTCAAAGGAGAGATTAAAAAATAACCTGCTTCTAAAAATAAAAGCGAAGATTGTTGGGTTTCCAACACGGGGCTCTGATTTTGGAAGAATATTACCCTCTCCTCAACTCAGCCATGCTGCCATCTTTTGTAAAGCCTTACCTGTAGGCTGTTTGTTTTAAGTTCATCAGACCAAAAGACATGGGACAGAATTAGACCATTTGGCCCATCAAATCTGCTCCATCTTTCCAAATTGGCTGATTTATTATCCCTCTCAACCCCATTCTCCTGCCTTCTTTCCATAACCGTTGACACCCCAACTGATTAAGTACCTATCAACCTCTGCTTTAAATATAATCAATGACTTGGGCTGCACAGCCATGGGTGGCAATGAATTCCACAGATTCACCACACTCTGCCTGATGAAATTCTTCCTCATTTTTGTTCAAAAGGGACATCTCTCTATTCTGAGGCTGTGCCCTCTGGTCCTAAACTCACCCGTCCCTCTATATTGAAATGTTCTCTCGCGTTCTCTTTATCCAGACCTTTTATATTTGATTCATTTTTCAATGTTCAATTTTTGGACTAAGTTTCTATTATATTGAGTGATGCATTAACTCAGAAGAAATTAAACGAATCTCTGACAATGTGAATTAAATGCTTAAACTAATATTTACAATGAAAATGTCTTAAAATTAATAAATATGCTTGTATTCACTAGTTCTAATCTTAGCACAGTAAATTGTAAAATCACACACACACACACACACACTCACACACACACACACACACACACACACACACACACACACACACACACACACACACACACACACACACACACACACACACACACACACACACACACACACACACACACACACACACACACACACACACACACACGTACCTCCATGTCTGATTTCCCACTGGGACTGGCGAAGTGTCTGTGCAGGTGCACTGAATGGCTGAAGGTGTAGGCAGGAGCCAGGAGATGGCTGCTCGATCAGTAGTCAGGAGAATCACACACTGTCACAGCGGGAGAGCAACGTGTCCACCTTGATGCAATGTAAAGATCACTGATTTGTCACGAACGGACACACCGTACCTGAAAACCAATGAGAAAAGAATCGGTGAAGCAAAACAGCTATCTGCCTGCAACCTTTGAGTGTTTGTGACTGTGTGATATTGTGTGGTTATGTGTGTAGGTATGTTTGCCATAGAATCATAGAGCATTACACCACAAATCAGGCCTTTTGGCCCATCTAGTCCATGCTGAACAGTTATTCTGCCATCGACCTGCACCTGAACCATATACCTCCCATCCATGTACGAATTCAATTTTTTCTCAAATGTTGAAATTGACCGCACATCCACCCCTTCCATTGGCAGCTCATTCCACACTCTCACCACTTATGAGTGAAAATGTTCCCCTTAAACATGTCACCTTTCCTCCTTAAACTATCATCTATAGTTGTAGTTCCACCCAACCTCAGTGGAAAAATCAAAAATCCTGTTTGCATTTACCCTATTTATACCCTTCATTATGCCTTTATCAAATCTCCCCTTATTCTCCTGCTCTACTATGGGTCAAACACAGAACTGTCACTGTCCCATCACACACTCCTTATCTATCATCAGCATCATATCATGTGGGTGATTATGACCATGATAGTTCCTGGCAAATTCTTCTGCAGAAGTGGTTTGCCATTGCCTTCTGCTGGGCAGTGTCTTTACAAGACAGGTGACCCCAGTCATTATCAATACTCATCAGAGATTGACTGCCTGGCGTCAGGGGTTGCATAACCAGGACTTGTGATACGTGCCAACTGTTCATGCGACCATCCACCATTGCTTCACGTGACCCTGATTGGGGTCCAAGCAGGTGCTACACCTTGCCCAAGGGGGACCTGCAGGCTAGCGAAAGGAAGGAGTGCCTTACACCTCCTTTGGTAGAGATGTATCTCCACCCCACCACCACATCTATACCCCTCATAATTTTTGTATCCCTCCACCGAATCACAGAGTGTAAATCGTCAAACATTCCACAAGGTGGGAGGTGGGAGTCAACAAAGAGACAGCCAGCCTCACCTTTTCTCCAGGTACTGGGTTGCTCAGTCCGACAGGTTATGGCTCTTCAGGTCCACGTCCGATTGCAGTGTCGATGTGATCGGAGTTTCTACTCACGCCACCTTTAGCAAAAACTTAATTTAAAGCAGCATCACAGACACAGAGTGTCAGATAAGCAGAAAGGCATCAATTATACACAATATTTCACAAAAGAATGCAATTAGAGCAAAAATCAGTATTTTACTACAAAGTGGTCATAATGCTGCTGCACTGAGGTAGTGGTTAGGGATGTGCCAGTTAGTTCAAGAACCGAATGATTGAAGGGAAGTAGCCATTCCTGAACCTTGTGATGTGGAACTTCAGGCTTCTGTACCTCCTGTCCAGTGGAAGCTGGGAAAAGACAGCGTGACCAAATGATGGAGATCTTTGATTATCATTGTTGCCTTCTTGAGGCAGCCCCTCCTGTAGATACTAATAATGGTGGGGAGGGATGTACTGAGCTGAGTCCACTACTCTCTGCAGCCCCCTGCCTTTCTGTGCATTCGAATTGCCCTACCAGACCATGGTGCAACTTTCAGCAGGACATCTGTAGAAGTTTCTCAGTGAGTTCAGTGACAAGCCGAAACTCCATAATGTAGCATCATCGAACATTACAACACAGAAACGGGCCCTTTGGCCCATCCAATCCATGCCAAATTATTAATCTGCCTAGTCTCATAATAGCCCTCCATGCCCCTCCCATCCACATACCTATCCAAACTTCTCTTAAATGTTGAAATTGAACCTGCATCACCACTCAGCTCGTTCCTCACTCTCACCACCCTCTGAGTGATGAAGTTACTCGTCATGTTCCCCTTAAACATTTCACCTTTCACCCTTAACCCATGACCACCCAACCTCCTAAGAAGATAAGATCACTAGCGTGCCTTCCTTACAATTGTATCTGTATGCCGAGCTCAGGATAGATCATTCAATATGTTAATGCCCAGGAATTTAAAGCCATTGACTCTGTGCACCACCAGTCCCCCAATAATCCCCCAGCAGTGAGTTCTAGACCCCAATGGGTGGAAAACATTTCCTCATTATCCCTCGAAACAATACAATTTGGTATAAATGCCTTGATTTTGATCCCCTTCTATGAATGAGTCCTTCCTATTTACTCTGTCTAGGTTCCTTTTAATTCTATGTACCCCAGTTATGTCTCCCCTTTGCACTCTCAATTCTAGTGGAAAGATCCCATGGTTGTCCCATCTCTGAGTCTAATTAAAGCAAAGCGTCATACGATAAGGAAACAGGCCCCTCAATCCAACTGGCCCTTAAAAGATTTTAAAAAGTTTAGCTTTGTTTCTCACATGTACATTAAAACGTACAGCAAAATGTGTCATTTGCATCAAATCAAATCACCGAGAATTGTGTTGCCACACTTTCGGTGCCAATGTAGCATGTCCACAAATTACTAACCCTGACCGTACGTCTTTGAAACGTGGGAGGAAATGAAGAGATGTTCAAACCCCTTACAGACAGTGGCGGGAATCGAGCCCCAATCACTGGCACTGTAGAGCGTAACGCTAACCACTACACAGCCGTATCACTGCCAAGAGCTTGCCAACCGAGCTGTTCCCATTTCCCCCATTTGACCCACATCTAGCCTTCCTGTCCAGGTACCCATCCAAATGTCCTTTGAATGTTGTCTGCCTCACCCACTTCCTCCAGCAGCTCGTTCCATATACACAGCCCTTCTGTGTGGTAAAATTTCTCCTCAGTTCCTAAGAGATATTTTCTCTCTAGTTACATCTTACCAAGAGTAGGGTGATCAGAAGTGAACACGATACTCCAAATGCAGCCTGTACAACTGCAACATGATTTCCCAGTGCCCTAAATGATGGCCAGCGTGCCAAAAGCCTTCTTCAAGACCCTATAACAACCGTTTATTCCCCTCCATAGATGCGTTCTGACCTGCTGAGTTCCTCCAGCATTTTGAGTGTGTGGCTTGAGACACCACTTTCAGGGAATCATACCTACACTCCCTCTATCCTAGTCCTCAGCTTCTTATCAGTAATTCCCCACCTTCATGAATTGTGAGCCCAACAATGTGGCAATCTGTTACCTCAGATCCCATTGATGAGCAACAAATCCCAGAAACTTGAAGACACAACCCAGTCCATCAGGAAAGCAATCTTCCCTCTGCCCACACTTCTCACTGCCACAGTAAAGCAGCCACTGTAATCGCAGATCCCACCCACCCTGGACACTCTCTCATGTCCTCTCTCCCA
This sequence comes from Hemitrygon akajei, assembly GCF_048418815.1. Lineage (NCBI taxonomy): Eukaryota > Metazoa > Chordata > Chondrichthyes > Myliobatiformes > Dasyatidae > Hemitrygon > Hemitrygon akajei. Next base: position 8,714,494 of record NC_133127.1, on the reverse strand, counting down.
TCGGGCAGAAGTTAAAAGAGCCTGAAAGCACATATCACCAGGCTCAAGGACAGCTCCCACCTCACTGTTAGAAGACCATTTAATGGTTCCCTAGTATGATAAAATAGACTCTAAACCTCACAATCTACCTCAATATGATCTTGCACCTTATTGTCGGCCTGCACTGCACTTTCTCTGTAAGTGTAACACTCTATTCTGCCTTCTGTTATTGTTTTACCTGGTACTACCTCAGTGCACTGTTGTAATTAATTGATCTGAATAAACTTTTCGCTCAACCTCAACATCACTGATGTAGACAGATGCATGAAGTCAATGACCAGCTCTTTTGTTGACATCGAGGGAAATGTTGTTGTCATGTCACCGTGTTACTACAGTCTCTATCTCTGACTCACCATTGTTGGAGATACAGCCTGCTACATTGGTGTCTTCTTCAAACTCGTAGATGGAATTAGAGCACAATCTGGCCTCACTGTTAGGAGCGTACAGCAAGTAGAGCGGGGATCTTAAATTTAAATGGAATTCCACAACCAAATGAAGCTTCCCCTTCTGTCTTACCCTTCAACAGTCATTCAGAAAATTCACAAAAAAAATAAACATCCATAACAGCCACAATCACCTCACCTCTTTCCCCTCCCACACCCTGTCCATCTATCTACTCATCAGCCTCATATTCCTCTCCACTGTTGCCCTTCCCACCTGACCCTTTTCGCCCATGGTCCACTGTCCTCACCTATCGGATTCCATCTTCTTCAGCCCTCTGTCACTTCCACCAATCACCTCCCAGCTTGTTACATTATTCCCACTCTCTTCAAACTCAAAATCAAAGTAACTTTATTGTCAAAGTATATATATGTCACCAAGTGCTACCATGAAATTCATTTTTCTGTAGACAGTTCCAGGAAAATAGTAAAATACAATAGAATTTATGAAGAACTATACATAAATAAAGACTGGCAACAAACAATGTGGCACCACAGTAGCACAACAGTTAGCATGACGTTATTACAGCTCGGGGCATCAGAGTTCAGAGTTCAATTCTGTACGTCCTCTGGGAGAAGTTGAAGATTTATATGGACTCAGGTCGGGCAGCATCCATGGAAACGTTGACTGTTCGTTTCCACGGATGCTGCCCGACCTGCTGAGTTCCTCCAGCTTGTTGTACGTGTTGTTTTGACCACAGCATCTGCAGTGTATTTTGTGTGTATGTTTGTATGTATGTGAGCACATGAAATTCCTCCATGTGTCCCTGTCTCCTCCCACAGTCCAAAGACATACTGATTAGTAGGTTAATTGGTCATTGTAAGGTGTCCTGTGATGAAGCTAGGGTTGAGTACTAACGTAAAGATTTTTACTCCTCATGTATGTGAAATAAAGACAATTCAATACAGGTGCAGCTTGTTGGCCCTGTTCTGTGTTGTATCTCTAAATAAATAAAAATAGATTAAAAGAATACAAAATTGTGCAAATAAGAAATAAATAATACTGAGAAAATGATTAGTAGATTCATGAGCTGTGGACACGGAGTGCTTGAAAGTGAGTTTGTAGGTCTCCTCCCTGCCCCACCATTTCCCCTCACCCGGCTAACTTCCTCTTTCGTTATTGTCCGGGTGAAAGGTCACGACCCAAAGGGCTGACTGTCCATTCCCCTCTATAGATGCAGCCCGACCTTTTGTGTTCCTCCAGTTTCTGTGTCTTTTGTCCCAGATTTCTAGCATCTGTGGCCTCTTTGTGAAAGGCACATCAACTTAGCTTTAAGTGAGTTTGGGCATCATGTTGAAAGTCTTGCATCAACTATCCATTGGCACAAAGACCCAGCATGTTACCCGAGCTGCCGGCATTCGATGCTTGAGTTTGGTTGGAGATTTTTCACTGTAAGTGGATGTCACAGCATTTTTTTTGTATTTTCACAGTTTGTCTTTCTTTTACACATTGGTTGTTTGTCAGACTTTGTGTGTAGTTTTTTCATTGATTCTATTTGTATTTCTTTGTTCTATTGTGAATGCTGTGCGGTGGGGTGGAGATACGTCACTACCAAAGGAGGTGTAAGGCACTCCTTCCCTGCTAGCCTGCAGGTCACCCTTGGGCAAGGTGTAGCGCCCCCAAACCCACCGCCCCCCGCGACCAGAGTCACGTGAAGCCATGGGAGCAGGTGGTGGATGGTCGTACGAGCAGCTGGTGCAGATCACAAACCTGGTTATGTGACCACTGATGCCAGGGAGACAGTCTCTGAAGAGTATTGATAATGGCTGGGGTCACCTGTCTTGTAAAGGCACTGCCCAGGTGAAGGCAATGGCAAACCACTTCTCCAGAAAAATTCACCAAGAACAATCATGGTCACTGTGAATTCCCGTAAGAAAATGAATCTGAGTATTTGATCATAAATTTACTTTGATCAACACGGCAAATGCGTGGAAGGAGGTGGTGGCGTGGGTCTACAGTGACACGTGAGACCACAGATGCTGGAATCTCGAGTAACAAACAATCTGAACTCAGTGGATCGAGCAATGTCGGTGGAGGGGTGAGGAATTGTCAACGTTTCATGTTTCATCTCAAAGTGTTGACAACTCCTTTCCCATAACACAAGGTGCTGGGCGAACTCAGAGTCCTGGCTGCATCTATGGAGAGGAATGAACAGTCATCCATTGACCTTTCCCTCTCCCCATCCATTCTGCGAGGATTGCTCTCTTTGTGACTCCTTTGTCCATTCCTCCCTCCTCACTTACTCGCCCCTGCAAGCGGAGTAAGTGTGACACCGATCCTCTTCTCACTTCAGCCCCCTCCCCCTACACACCTACTCTCTCCCTCACCTCTCACTCGCCAGTCTGTCCTCTTTCCCTGGCCCCACCTTCTTTTTCTGGCGTCCTCCCCATGCCTTTCCGGTCCTGATGAAGCGTTTCAGCCCAAAATGTCAACTCGTTATTCCTTCCCCCTCACAGGTTTAGAGTAAGATTAAAATTAAAGAGTAGCTTTATTTGTCGCATGTACATTGAGATGTGTCGTTTACGTCAACGACCAACACAGTGCGAGGATACGCTGGGGGCAGCCCGCAAGTATCAACACCCTTCCAGCGCCAACAGAACATGCCCACAACTCAGTAACCCTAACATTTGTGTCTTTGGAAAAGGGGATGAAACGGGAACACCCGGAGGAAACCCAGTCACAGGCAAAACGTACAAACTCCTTACAGACAGCAACGAGAATTGAACCCAGGCTGCTGTCGCTATTAATTTATTTATTTATTAAAGAACAAAGAACAATACAGCACAGTACAGGCCCTTCGGCCCACAATGTTGTGCCGACCCTTAAACCCTGCCTCCCATATAAACCCCCCACCCTAAATTCCTCCATATACCTGTCTAGTAGTCTCTTCACTAGTGTATCTGCCTCCACCACTGACTCAGGCAGTGCATTCCACACACCAACCACTCTCTGAGTGAAAAACCTTCCTCTAATATCCCCCTTGAACTTCCCTCCCCTTACCTTAAAGCCATGTCCTCTTGTACTGAGCAGTGGTGCCCTGGGGAAGAGGCGCTGGCTGTCCACTCTGTCTATTCCTCTTAATATCTTATACACCTCTATCATGTCTCCTCTCATCCTCCTTCTCTCCAAAGAGTAAAGCCCTAGCTCCCTTAATCTCTGATCATAATCCATACTCTCTAAACCAGGCAGCATCCTGATAAATCTCCTCCGTACCCTTTCCAATGCTTCCACATCCTTCCTATACTGAGGCAACCAGAACTGGACACAGTACTCCAAGTGTGGCCTAACCAGAGTTTTATAGAGCTGCATCATTACCCCGTGACTCTTAAACTCTATCCCTCGACTTATGAAAGCTAACACTCCATAAGCTTTCTTAACTACCCTATCTACCTGTGAGGCAACTTTCAGGGATCTGTGGACATGTACCCCCAGATCCCTCTGCTCCTCCACACTACCAAGTATCCTGCCACTTACTTTGTACTCTGCCTTGGAGTTTGTCCTTCCAAAGTGTACCACCTCACACTTCTCCGGGTCGAACTCCATCAGCCACTTCTCAGCCCACTTCTGCATCCCATCAACGTCTCTCTGCAATCTTCGACAATCCTCTACACTATCCACAACACCACCAACCTTTGTGTCGTCTGCAAACTTGCCAAACCACCCTTCTACCCCCACATCCAGGTTGTTAATAAAAATCACGAAAAGATCAATAAGAGTCTCTAATTACTTAGAGATTCGTGTGGAACAGACCTTTCCAGCACAATCAACAGCAACCCACCTATTTAACACTATCACAGGACAATTTACAAAGACCAGTTACCCTACTGGTATGTCTGGGCTGTGGGAGGACCCGGAGAACCCGGAAGAAACCCGTGCATTCATGGGGAGGACGTACAAACGCCTTGCAAACAGCGTCGGAGTAGCTGTAATAGCATCTCACTAACCACTTCACCAGCATGGCGCCCTGAGTTTCTCTGGTAGAATGCTGAAGGACGTGGTTTAAGTGATCCCAGGTCTGCCTGATCCCGCTGACTGCATCCCATGAGATTTTTGGAGTGTAGTTTGAGATACTGCCAGCACGGGTCAGTTGGCGTAGACTCAAGTGCAACGTTTATCTTGGCTGCATTCACACGCATAGCTGAACAATTAACAGATTAACCTCTGAAAGGTGATTCCGGGCCAGGGGGAAGAGACAGAGGATCGGAGAAGTCAAACGTATCTCCCTGGGAGACGGACGGGAGCACCGGGGCAGAGCCACCGAACGGCGCGATGCTTCCCCTGCACTCTCTGCTCTTTTCCATAGCTAGTATTTCCCAGATCGTTCTCAGGAAGTTCTCGGACCGTGTGTTGGTCAACGACGCAAACAACACTTTTCACTGTATATTTCGATGTTTTGATGTACACACGACAAAGAAAACTCATCTTTAATCTTTAATCTTCTGGTGAAAGAAAGCCGGGCAGGGTTTACACGGTCAATAGAGCACTGAGGAGTGCTTTCGAACAGAAAGACCCAGCAAGGCAGGCACACTGGTTATTGAGTGCGATCTTTCATTGATTCTATTGAGGTTTTTGGACTTACCGGGGTGCCCACAGAAAACAAATCTCAGGGTTCAATATGGTAACATACATGTACTTTGATAATAAATTCACCTTGAACTTTGAATTTCGAACATAGTTCCTTGAAAGGATTTTGTATGTTTTCCTCGTGAGCACATGGGTTTCCTCCAGGGTTTCCGGTTTCCTCCCACATTCCAAAGACATACGAGTCAGGGTTAGTAAGTTGTGGGCACCGGAATCATGGCAACATTTGAAGGTGCCCCCCCCCCCCACCCCCAGCACATCCTTGGACTGTGCTGGTCGTTGAAGCCAGCTACACATTTCACCGTATGTTTAGATGCTTCAGTGTACAATGTATGAGACAAACAAAGGTAATCTTTATCTTCTCAAAGTGCCACACTTCACACTTGGCAAGGTGAAACTCCATCTGCCATTTTTCCACCCATATCTGCAACTGATCTGCATCCCGCTGTGTCCTTTATCAGTCATTCACACTGCCCACAACACCACCAATCTTTCCATCGTCCGCAATAACAGATTCGCAGAGCAAGCACCAATTTTGCAGCAATGCCTTAAATTACAAACACTTCCTTTTAAGATCGTTGAAGAAAATGTCATCTCCAGCACACAAGTGTAAAGGAGAACAAAATAATTGTTACTCCGGATACAATGCAGCACAAAAAAACACAATAAGATAAAGAACACTATAATAATAAAAACACAATAAATACTACATAAATACATAAGATAGCTTACATACATAGATTGATTGTATGTCCATAAAGTGATGCAGTGGTGGTCAGGGGTGTGGAGGGGTGGTTAGTGGGTGGAGGAGTTGATCAGCTTCACTGCTTGGGGAAAGTAATTGTTTTTGAGAATAGTGGTGTTGGTGTGGATGCTATGTAGTCTCCTCTTTGATGGGAGGGGGTCACACAGTGCATGAGCAGCAAATCACAAACAGAGCTGGGAATCCAAAGCAACACACACACAAAATGCTGGAGGAATTCAGCATCTATGGAAAAGAGTAGACAGTCGACGTTTCGGGCCGAGACCCTTTATCAGGGCTGAGAGGTGCCTGAATAAAAAGGTGGGAAGAGGGGAAGGAGGCTGGCTGGAAGGTGAAGCCAAGTGGGTGGGAAAGGTCAAGAGCTGGAGAGGAAGGAATCTGATAGGAGAGGAGAGTGGACCACAGGAGAGAGGGAAGGAGGAGGGCACCAAGGGGAAGTAATAAGCAGGTAAGAAGAAGTAAAAGGTCAGAGTGGGGAATAGCGGAAATGGGGGAGGGGAGTTTTGTTCGGCATAAGGAGAAATCAATATTCATACCATCAGGTTGGAGGGTACCCAGGCAGATTATTAGGTGTTTCTTCTCCATCCTGAGGGTGGCCTTATCTTGGCACAAGGCCATGGGAACGGGAATGCCAGAATGGGAATGGGAATGGGAATTAAAATGTTTGACCACAAAGAAGTCCCGCTTGTGGCGGATGGGGTGGAGGTGCACAACCAAGCGGCCCCCAATTACGACAGGTCTCACCAGTGCAGAGGAGTCCATGAGCAGGTGTGTAGGATCCTTCATGATGTTACTGGCCTATATATGCCTTGATGGCAGGTAGGCTGATGACGGTGATGTGTTGGGCAGTTTGTAGAGCCGTACCCTATGGGATATACAAGGGGAATTTCCAGAATGGAGGGTGGTATTTCTGTAAAGACCAACATGGATGTGACTGGTATGCGGTGCTAGTGATGGCTGTTGTACCTCTCACACCTGGGTTAGGTATTGAATGACTCAGAGGTCAAGTTTCAAAACACACTGTGTCTCCCCTGTTCATCTGCCAGAGATCACTCAGCAGACGATGGCTCTGTTATAGCTGGTTTCACATCACAAGGCATTCTTCCTCCCATTGTTCTACCAGAGCACCCTCAAGATTGTGATTGCCCAGATTGTGGTCTGGTGAGGGACTTGCAAGGCATCTGGAAAGACCCTGCAGCAGATTGTGAGTGCTCAGGGAGAACCATCGGGTCTCTCTCCCACCATCCAGGACGTGTACCAGCAGCTCTGTGTTCGCAGAGCCCTCGGCATTGTCAAGAATCCCTCCCATCATTCCCACAATCTCCTTGACCTCCAGCCATCAGGCAGAAGGTACCATGGCATAAGAACAAGGACCATCAGGCTGGGAAACAGCTTCTTCCTCCAGGCTGTGAGACTTCCAAGCACCCTGCTGCCACCCAGGACACGTTATTTGTGACAGCAAAAGTAGCGTTTAACTATATGAGGTATGTCGACGTGTACATCTTTCTGTCAACCTGCACATTTACAGAATGCTTTTTTAAATCTGTTAATGTAATTCTGTGATACACGTACTGTGTTTACCTCCTGGGGAATGTTGCTTCATTTAGCTGTACCGTTAACAAACAAACCTGAATTTGTTGGTCATCCTCTGGCACCTGGTTAGCTTCATTGATCAGTGGTTTTATTATCCCTCTGTTTTCTGGCCCATACTTTGCTTACTTACTGCCTGTGACGCCACTAGCATTTAGGGCAGCAATGAAGGTCCTCCACCTCTGGGGCATTCAGGCTTCCTTCATGGTGTCAGTGACCACTCGGTTTTCACTACCAGTCCTGCAAGTCCTGGTTGGAGACTCAGGAAAGCCGTTGCATTCTGATGTAGGGTTCTTCATTGCAGCAGGGGAGGGTAGGTTCAAGCAGATCGTTAATGACAGGAGGCTCCGTATCTAGGGAGATGTGAAAGAGAAGCCAGGATGGTGTGTTGCCTCCCAGGTGCTAGGATGCAGGACGCCTCACAGCAGCTGCAGAAGATTCTGGAGAGGGAGAGTGAGCAACCAGACTTCCGGATGAGCATTAATATAGGAAGGGTCCTGCACAGTGAGTATTGGGAGTTGGGACCTCCAAGGTAGTATCTCTGGATTACTCCCAGTACCACGTGCTAGTCAGGGTTGGAAAATGATGATGGTACAGATGAATGAGTGGTGAGGAAGTGGTGCAGGGGGCAGGGCTTCAGATTTCTGAATCATTAGGATCTCTTCTGGGGAAGGAAAGGACAGGTTACACCTGAACCCAAGGGGGATAAATATCTTTGCAGGCAAATTTTCTAGAGTCACTGGGGAGGGTTTAAACTAATTTGGCAGGGAGGATTGTAACCAGGGTGATAGAGCTGAGGATGGGGCAATTGGTATACAAGTTGATGCAATGTGTGGTGAGGCTGTCATATGAACAGGGAGATGATAGGGCAAAACTGCAGCCAATGGGATGAGTTGAAGTGTAACATGGGTCAAAATTGAAAAGGGTGATTAAGGTGTTGTGTGTGATCAGTATACGGAATAAGGTAGATTAGTTTGTAGCACAGTTAGAGATGGGCAGGGCTGACATTGTGGGCATCACAGAGACGTGGCTGGAAGAATTTCATATTTGGGAACATCCAAGGATACATTTTGTATCAAAAAGACAGGTAGGTGGGGAGAGGGTGTGGGATGGCCGTTGGTAAAAAATGAAATCAAACCCTTAAAAAGCAGTGGATAGGATCAGAAGATGTAGAATACTTCTGAGGAGTTGAGGAACTGCAAGAGTGAAAAGACCCCGATGGGAGTTATATACAAATCCCCAGACAGTAGCCAGGATGCTAAGAGGCATGTCATGGGGCACTTCAATATGCGGGGAGGATGGGAAATTCCGATTGGTGTTGGATCCCTAGAGATGGCTGTTGTAGAGAGCAGCTTGTGGTTGAGCCCACTGGGGGAAAGGCGATTCAGGACTGGGTGTCGTGTAATGAACCCGATTTGATTATAGAGCTTAAAGTGAAATAAATTATGGGTGGAAGTGATCACAATATTGTGGAATTTAATCCTTCAATTTGAAAAGGAGAAACTAAAGTCAGATGTATCTGACTAATCTGGACATCGGGAGTTTAGAGAGGAAGGGATTTCACCCAGGTCCTCCGCCCGAGTTGCTACAGCAAACGAGAGGTTTGACCAGTGACCAGTCAGTGTTTGGGATTCATTAGCAAGAGCAAATTAAAGGAAGGCCATCGTCACAGTGGTCAGCATCTAAGTGGACAGAGTCAGAGAGGTGATCTTGCGGCTTTTGCTCTATGAGGCCTCAGCGAAGAGAAGGAAAGAAAAGCTCTAGGTTAAGATCTTTTTTTCTTTCCCTTCTTTCTATCTGCTGAGCGAGGACAGTGGAGATGCCAGGCAGGATAGTGGAATGCTCCTCTTGCAGGATGTGGGAGGGCAGGAAGATCTCCAGTGTCCCTGATGACTACAACTTGGAGAAGTGCATCCGGCTGCAGCTTCTAACAATCCACATTAAGGAGTTGAAGCTGGAACTGGGTGAACTCCAGATCATTCAGGAGGCTGAGGGGTGATAGACAGGACGTATAGAGAGGTAGTTACACCCAAGGTGCAGGTCACAGAAAACTGTGTGACAGTCAGGCAGGGGAAAGGGATTAAGAAGCCAGTGCAGAGTACCCCTGTGGCCATCTCCCTTAACAAGAGCAATAACACTTTAAGTATTGTTGGGGGTTGACCTAACAGAGGAAAGCCACAGTGGCTGGGTCTCTGTCATTGAGTCTGGCTCTGTGACTCAGAAGGGAAGTGGAGAGAAGATGCACGCTGTGGTGATTTGTTAGTTAGGGGAATGAACAGGAGGTTCTGTTGGTGAGAATGATTTCCAAATGGAATGTTGCCTCCAGGATATCTTTGATAGAGTCCTCAGCATTCTTAAGTCTGAGGGTGAATAGTCAGAAGTCGTGGTCGATGTACATAACAATGGCGAGTGATGAGGTTCTGCACAGGGAGTTCAGGGAGTTAGGTGCTATGTTGGGCAGGACCTCCAAGGTTGTGATCTCAGGATTGCTACCCATGCCATATGCTAGAGAGGCTAGAATTGGGAAGATTATACAGTTTAATACGTAACTAAGGAGTTGGTGTAGGAGGGAAGGCATAAGATTTTTGGATCATTGGTCTCTCTCCCTTCCAGGGAAGGTAGGACCTGTACAGAAGGGATGGTTTGCACTTGAACTGGAGGGGGCCTAATATCCTAGAGGGAAGGTTTGTTAATGCTGTACGGTGAGATTTAAACTAGAGTTGCAGGAAGATGGGAACGAGAGTGCCAGAACAGTTAGTGGAGAGGTTGTGGAGACAGATGTTGGTAAGACCTCGGATAAAGTTAGGAATGTTGCCTCCTGGGTGCCAGGGTCCAGGATATCTCAGATCATGTCCTTAGCGTTCTTAAGTGGAAGGGTGAATAGCCAGAAATTATGGCCCATGTAGGTAAAGATTGAGCATGGTGTGACTAGTGTCCTGAGCTGTGTGTATTTCAATGCCAGAAGTGTTGTAGGAAAGGCGGATGATGGTGCTGAAGATGAGGTAGCTCGTTTACAAACAGAGACAATGTGTAGTGAGGAGAGGCTGCTGATTCGGCAAAATTGCAGTCAACAGGATGAGTTGTGACATAAAAGGCGGACAAAATAGAAAAGGGTACATTCAGGTCTGAAGGTGTTATATTTGAATGCAGTATGTGGAATAAAGTAGATGAATTTGTAGCACAGTTGCAGATTGGCATGTATGATGTTGCAGACATCGCTGAATTGTGGCTGAAGGAAGATTATACCTGACAGCTTTATGTCCAAGGATACACATTGCATTGAAAGGACAGGCCAGAAGGCAGAGGAGGTGGCATAGCTTAAGGGAAAAGCATCCTTAGGGGCAAGTGATCATAATGACAGAGTTCACCCTGAAATCTGAGAATGAGAAGCTAAAGTCAGATGTATCAGTAGTACAGTGCAGTAAAGGGAATTACAAAAGCATGAGAGAGGAGTTGGCCAAAATTGATTGGAAAAGAACACTGGCAGGGATGATGGCAGAGCAGCAATGGCTGGAATTTCTGAAAGTAATTCAGAAGGCATCGGATATATACATCCCAAAGAGAAAGAAGTATTCTAAAAGCAAGATAACACCACCATGACTAACACAAGAAGTCAAAGACACCATAAGAGCCAAAGAGAGGGTATATATTAGAGCAAAAATTAATGGGGAGTTAGAGGATAGAAGGCAATAGAAGGCAACTAAAAAAGTCATTAAGAAGGTAAAGATGGAATACAAAAGTAAGCTAGCCAATAATATTAAAGAGGATACCAAAAGTTACTTCAGATACATGAAGTGTAAAAGAGAGGTGAGACAAGATATCAGACATTCAGAAAACGATGCTGGATAGGTAGTAACGGGGGACAAGGAAATGGTGGACAAATTGAATAGTATTTTGCGTCAGTCTTCACTGTGGAAGACATGAGCGGTATGGTGGAAATTCCAGGTGTCAGGTGGCATGAAGTGTGTGAAGTTACCATAACTGGAGAGAAGGTTCTTGGGAAACTGAAAGGTCTGTAGATAGATAAGTCACTTGGACCAGACGGTGTACACCCCAGGGTTCTGAAAGAGGTTGCTGGAGAGATTGTGTAGGCATTAGTAATGAACTTTCAAGAATTCTTTCAGACCTTTGACAAGGTGCCACACCTGAGGCTGCTTAACAAGCTACAAGCCCATGGTATTACGGGAAAAACCCTAGCATGGATAAAGCAATGGCTGATTGGCTGGAGGCAAAGAGTGCCTATTCTAGTTGGCTGCTAGTGACTAGAGGTGTTCCACAGTGGTCTATATTGAGACCAATTCTTTTTACATTATATGTCAATAATTTGGATGATGGATTTGCTGCAAAGATTGCAGACAATATGAAGATAGGTGAAGGGACAGGTAGTTTTGAGGAAACAGAGAAACTACAGAATGACTTAGACCGAGTAGAAGAATGGACAAAGAAATGGCAGATGGAATACGGAAAGGCCTGGATAGAATGGATGTGGCGAGGTTGTTTCCAATATTGGGGGAGTCGTGGAACTGAGGGATGTCCATTTAGAACAGATGGCTGTGGAGGCCAAGTCATTGTGTATACTTAACGCGTAAGTTGATAGGTAAGGGCATTAAAGGTTATAGAGAGAAAGCAGGACAATGGGGTCGAGAGGGGTAATAAATCGGCCATGATGGAACGGCAGAAGAGACACGATGGGCCAAATGGTCTAAGTCCCCTCCAGTTTCCTATGATCTAGGTAGCCGTGAGCAGCGTTCACGACTTTTGATTCCCCTCCCCATTACACTGTCAGTATTTACTAGAGGCAACAGAGGAAAAGAATGCAGATCAAGTGATTAACGTTATGTGTTACATGGACACGGAAATGGAGAGTACAGTGAAACGTGTTGTTCTGTGTCCATGACCAACACAGTCTGAGGATGTGCTGGGGTCAACCTGCAAGTGTCGACAAGCTTCTGGCACCGAATAACATACCCACAACCCACTAAACCTGACCCATACGTCTTTAGACCATGGAAGGAAACACACACGGTCACGAGCGAAACATACAAGCTCCTTACAGACAGCAGCGGGAATTGAACCCCAATCACTGGTGCTGTAAGGTGATCTGCTAACTGAGCCGCCTTAATAACAGCAAGTTTAAAATCACTTACATTAAATTTAAAACCCCTTACATTCCCACCACCTCCTCTGGTGCTCCTTCCCCTTCCCTTTCTTCCATGGATCTTCTGTCCTGTCCTATCAGATTCCCCCTCCTCCAGCCCTTTATCTCTTTCCCAGCTCTTTACTTCACCCCCCTCCCCCTCCCAGTTTCACCTCTCACCTACCACCTTCTACTTCTTCCTCCCCTCCCCCTCCTTCTTACACTGACTTCTCCCCTTCCTTTTGTCATAATGAAGAGCGTCAGCGGGAAACGTTGACCATTTACTCTTTCTGATAGATGCTGCCTGGTCTGCTGAGTTCCTCCAGGAGAGAGGGAGAGGGAGGGAGGGAGGGAGAGAGAGAGAGAGAGAGAGAGAGAGAGAGAGAGAGATATTCAGCATTCAAATCTGATGCTCAGAGCAATTTTAACTCTTGTAATTAAAGGGATAATCCTCTGTAATTGACAAATAATACAGTATTCCGGGGACTTCTTTTAACTCTCTCACCACTACAATCTACCACTCAACAGAAAGTGTGAGTCAATCTTTAATCTTCTGTGACCTCCCTTGCTGGGACTACTCCGCGCTCCATTAAGCAGTCATTTAGCAACACGCTCACTGTCCTGGAAACTGTGGGCAACAGTGCATTCCATCACCTGTGCTCTGTCCCCCTGCAGTCTCTTCCTGTGGGATATTACAAACTCCACTGAGCAGTATGGGATAGAACTACGGTACAGCACCTATAAAAATTGATCGCTCACCCCCCCCCCCAGAAGTTTTCATGTTTCATTGTTTTACAACATTGATCAAGTGATCTAATTTTGCTTTTTTGACACTGATCAACAGAGAAAGGCTCTTTCAAGTCAAAGTGAAAACAGATCTCTAAATTAATTACAACCATAAAACACAAAATAATTGATTGCATAAATATTCCCCCCCCCCTTAAAATGGCACACCAAATCAACTATGGTGCAGTCAATTGGTTTTAGAAGTCACATAATTCGTTAAATGGAGATCACCAATGTGCAGTCAAGGTGCTTCAATTGATTGTAGTAAAAACACATTTGTATCTGGAAGGTTCATCTGCTGGTGAGTCAATATCATGGCAAAAGCTACACCATGAAGACAAAAGAACATTCCAAGCAACTCTGCAAAAATGTTATTAAAAAGCACAAGTCAAGAGATGGATACAAGAAAATTTCCAAGTCACTGAATATCCCTTGGAGTACAGTTAAGTCAATCATAAAGAAATGGAAAGAATATGGCACAGCTATAAATCTGCCTGGAGCTGTCCATCTTCAAAAACTGAGTGACCATGCAAGAAGGGGACTAGTGAGGGAGGCCACCAAGAGATCCATGACAACTCTGGAGGAGTTACCAGCTTCAGTGGCTGAGATGGGAAAGACTGTGCATACAACTGTTGCCCGGAAGCTTCACCGGGCACAGCTTTATGGGAGAGTGGCAAAGAGAAGCCACTATTGAAAAAACTCACGTGAAATCTCAGCTAGACGTACAAACAAGCTGGATGAACTCAGCAGGTCGGGCAGCATCCGTCGAAAGGAGCAGTCAAAGGATCCCACAGAGGACAGATCCCGGATGCTGCCCGGCCTGCTGAGTTCCTCCAGCTTGTTTGTACGTGTTGATTTGACCACAGCATCTGCAGTGTACTTTGTGTTTAAATCTCCGCTAGAGTTTGCCAGAAGACATGTGGGAGACTCTGAAGTCAGCTGGAAGAAGGATCTACGATCTGATGAAACCAAAATTGAGCTTTTTGGCCTTCAGACTAAACACTACATCTGGCATAAGCATCATGCTGTGGGGATGCTTCACTGCAGCAGGCCCTGGAAGGCTTGAGAAGGTAGAGGATAAAATGAATGCAGCAAAATACAGGGAAATCCTGCAGGAAAACCTGATGCAATCTGCAAGAGAACTGCGACTTGGGAGATTTGTTTTCCAGTAAGACAATAGCCCTAGGCATAAAGCCAAATCTACACAAGAATGGAGTGGCCAAATCAGAGTCCAGACCTCAATCCAATTGAGAATTTGTGGATGAACTTGAGAAGGCTGTTCACTCACAATCCCCATGCAGTCTGACAGAGCCTGAGCAGTTTTGTAAAGAATGGGGGAAAATTGCAGTGTCCAGAGGTGCAAAGCTGATAGAGACCTATCCACACAGGCACAAGGCTGTAATTGCTGCCAAAGGTGCATCTACTAAATACTGACTTTAAGGGGGTGCATACTCAAGCAATCGATAATTGTGTGTTTTATATTTGTAATTAATTTAAATCACTTTGTAGAGATCTGTTTTCACTTTGACACAGAAGAATCTTTTTTTGTTGATCACATCAAAAAAGCCAAATTAAATCCACTGTGATTCAGTGTTGTAAAGCAATAAAACATGAAAACTTCTAAAGGGGGTGAATGCCTTTTATAGGCACTGATTATGGTAAATTGGTTTATTATTGTCACATGCCAAGGTAGAGTGAAAAATGCGGTTTTAGAACATAGAACACTACAGCGCAGTACAGGCCCTTCGGCCCACGATGTTATGCCGAACTTTAAACCTACACCAAGATCAATTTAACACTTTCCTCCTACCAAGCCCTCCATTTTTCAGTCATCCATGCACCTATCTAAGAGTCTCTTAAATGTCCCTAATGTATCTGCCTCTACCACCACCACTGGCAGCGTTCTCCTTACATTCATTATTCTCTGTGTAAAGAACTTCCCTTTGACTTCCCTAATCATCTTAAAATTATAACACCATAAGACTTAGTACCAGAATCAAGCCACTTGGCCCATTAAGTGCTTGGCTATTCTACCATGGCTGATTAATTATCCCTCTCAGCCCCATTCTCATGCCTCCTCTCCATAAACTTTGACGCCCTTGCTAATCAAGTATCTATCAACCACTGCTTTAACGACTTGGCCTCCACAGCCATCTGTAGTAATGAATTCCTCAGATTTACCACCCTCTGGTTAAAGAAATTCCTCCTTACCGCTGTTGTACAAGGATGTCCTTGTATTCTGGGGCACTGTCCTCTGGTCCTAGACTACCCCCACGATTAGAAACATTCTCTGCACGTCATTCTGCTTCGTCCACTCAGAGTCAGCCCAGCTCAGAGGCAGACGTTCTGACTCTGCCACTCCCAAGATTCTGGGTTCAAAGCCACTCCAGAGACGTCAGCACAAAACTCATCCTCACATCCCTGGTCAACAGAGCATCAGGGACGTCTTCCCATGTAGTTTGCTCAGTTGCCCTTTAAAAAGCCCGTGCCGTTATTTTGAAGGAAAAGCAGGAAGTGGGGTGGGGGGGCACGGTTGGTGCATATGCTCCTGTCTACATTAACAGTGCTGAGATCACGAGGGTTGAAAACTTCAAGTTCCTTCAGGTGAACATCACCACTAGTCAGCCCTGGTCCAATGTGTAGACATCTTGGACAAGCTCAACAATGCCTTTATTTCTTCAAGAGGTTAAGGAAATTGGCATATTCCCGGTGACCATCACTAATTTTCATTAATGCACCCTAGCGAGCATCCTATCTGGATGCATCACAGTTTGGTCCGGCATCTGCTCTGCTCATGACCACAAGAAACTGCAGAGGTTATGGACACAGCTCAGCACATCACCGAAACCACCCTCCCCTCCATGTACTCCGCTCACTCCTATTCTCCTATTGCTGCCTCAGTAACACGGCCAGCATAATCAAAGGCCCCAACCACCCCAAACAGTTTCTTTCCCCCCTCCCATCAGGCAGATGATACAAAAGTCTGGAAGCTGCATGTCCCACCAGGCTCAAGGACAGCTTCTATCCCACTGTTATAAGACTATTGCATGGTTCCCCGGTGTAATAAGACAGGCTCTTGACCTAACAATCTACCTCGTTATGATTTTGCACCTTCTTGTCTACCTTCACTAGACTTTCTCTGCAACCCTTGATCCTGCTTTCTGTTATTGTTTTCCTTCCCGCTACCTGTTCATCACTGTTGTAATGAACCAATTTGAATAAACTGATCTCATAAGACTTTCTCAGACTAAGACTTTATAAGACTTACAGATAAGACTTTATCTCAGAATAAACTTTCCCCTTGTTCTACCTCAATGCACTGATCTGTATGAATAACATGCTTTTTGCTTCACACCCCCCCCTTCCCCACGCACCTGACTTCACGTAACACCTTTTAGCTTGTACTCTGTGCCCTTCCCCACCTTCTTATTTTGACCGTCCCCCTTCCTCTCCAGTTCTGATGAAGTGTCTTGGCTCAAAACTTGGGACTGTTTATTCATTTCCGAAGACGCTGCCTGACCTGCTGAGTTCCTCCAGCATTCTGTGTGTGTTTCTCTGTGTGTGCCAAATAAAGCTAACCTTTGCACCTTTCCCTTGTTTTTCCTTGTATTATCTCAATGGGTCTGGAAGGAGATGGTGCCAGCAAGTAATGCAATCAAGAGTGACATCCTCCAGATGGTTCACAAAACTACTTCTTTCACTTCTTTTACATCTTCTTTTTCTTTTAAATGTGGTTCTGCTACTGTGGGAGCCTGCAATCTACGTTTTGGCGGTGTGTTTTTGGCAATTTGCTGATTCCAATGGTGTTTTGAGCGAGGGTTGCAGCCTCATAGCCAAGAAGCCCTTTCTCACTGATTGAAGTGCCGAAGAAGATTGAAATCATCGAGGCGAGCGAGTGTTCAGTGCAGTCTACCAACCGCTCACTCGCTGCGGACAGAGGAAGATCTCTGCGTTTGAATGGTCTCCCTCAACGCTGTGGAAGGATGGTGCTGGAATCCTGGGTCTAGGGCAGGGTTTAAACGACGCGGTTTGTGAATCGGACTCTGTAGTTCACGTTGCGATGTGTTTCCGGTTGCTCCTTTTTTGTTGTGGTTTTGGACAGTTTTGAATCGTGACGATCTGCAGATAATGAATCGCTGAGCTGAACTGAATTCACCTGGATTCTTTCAATGTTTGTGTTTTGGATTCTGTGTTTTGCTCTCGTTTGTTTTGTTGCTGTTGGCGTAATTTGTTCTCTTACATGTGGGGTTGACGTTTATTCTTGGAATGGGTTCCATGGTGTTTCTTTGTTTACCGGCTGTCCGTGTGAAGACGAATCTCAGGGTTGTGTACTGCATGCATATTTCAATAACAAATGTACTTTGAATCTTTGATGTGATTAAATTATCTGTATAGTTGGTTTTTCACTGTACTTCAGTTAACTTGACAACGATAAACCCATTTACTTTCTAAGAGGAGCTTTAAATCATGTATTCCTGCCATCTATTGCTGCCTAGTTCCACCTCTGTAACATCAGCAGACTCCCACAGCTTTGAAATCTTCATTAGTTACCCAAGGGTGTGAGCTTCACAGGCTGAGCCAGCACTTAATTAACCATCCCTCGTTGTCCTCATATGTTGGGAAATTTGTTGTTTTGTGGCAGCAGTACAGTGTAACAGATAGAAATTGCTGCAAGTTACAAAAATCAATAAATAGGACAAAAGACAAATAGTCAGATAGTGTTCATGGGTTTATGGACCTGATGGCAGAGTGGAAGAAGCTGTTCTTAGTTCTCTGAGTATGGATCTTTAGGCTCCTCTATCTTACACCCACCGATGATAGCAATGAGAAGAGGACATGTCCTGGGTGATGAGGGTCCTTCTGATGGACTCTGCCTTCCTGAGACACTGCATTTTGAAGATGCCCTAGGTGGTGGGGAGGGCTGTGCTTGTGATGGAGCTGGCTGAGTTTCCAACACTCTGCAACCAGACCATGATGCAACCAGTCCAAAATGTTTTCTGCTATATGTCTATCAAACTTTGCTAAAGTCTTTAGTGACATTTTAAATCTGCTCAAACTCCTAATGAAGTAGAGCTGCTGGCCTGCCTTCTTCATGATTTTGAGACCCAGGACAGAGAACAAGAGGTAGGTTTGAATGTTTTCTGTAAGAACCCAGAGAAGTGGTTAGAGGACTCTGTGTTCCTTGGTGCTATGTCAAGCATTCACCTAGACAACGCAACAATACACACTGCAAAATGTCCCTTCCTCTCACCCTCTTGCCTCTAAGTGTTAACATTCCCTCTGGTCTGGTTAATGTTTTGTGCACTCTTTAAAACTCATTGACACTCTACCTAGTGAGGTATTCACAGGGTCAATGGGCCAATGAGATTGTTCAGTTGAAGAAACCCCAATAAACTTCACTGAGTTCAGAGACTAGTTGCAAGTGGGCAAGATGTTAGTACAGGATCGACATAGAAAAAGTCTGAGCCAGCTATGAAAACTCAAAAGAAACTTTCTCTCTGTCCACTATAACAGGCACAATCTCTCAATGGCCACCCATTTCAATTCACCTTCTCACTCCCATTCCAACTTGTTTGTTCATGAACTCCTCTATTTCCACAATGAAGCCAAACTCAGGTTGAAGGAGCAGTACCTCATAGATTGGGTAGCCTCCATATAATAGCATGAACATCAGTTCCTCTGACTTCTGGTAGTTTCTCCCCCTCTCCTTTTCCATTCTCTATTCTGGATAATACAGTATATATACTCTATAATTTTGAGTAATTTTTATGCATTGCAATGTACCACTGCAACAAAACAGCAAATTTCACGATATGTCAGTGGTAATAAA
Source organism: Hemitrygon akajei (assembly GCF_048418815.1). NCBI lineage: Eukaryota > Metazoa > Chordata > Chondrichthyes > Myliobatiformes > Dasyatidae > Hemitrygon > Hemitrygon akajei. The sequence continues at coordinate 8,695,327 of NC_133127.1, read as the reverse complement.
CCGATTCTGGTTCAGATTCGGATACAGATTGGGATTCATCCTGTGGGATTGTTCCCAAGGATGCAGGGCATAGCTGGTGAGCTCTGCTGTGCTATTGATCTTTCTTCAGCTGCAGCTTTCCATAAGCCAAGACCTTCCACATTCCCTAAGCCTCTCCACCCCAACGGTCGCAGGGAACTATCTGCCAATGCGGCTGAGTTCCATTGCAGAGGGCAGCCATCGAGACTGGTTCCTTTGGCTTTGTCATTTCCACTTGACTTCATAATAGGAGATCCAGTAATGGTGAGTGGACTCTCTCTCTCTTCCTCCTTGCCACTTGCTCACTTCCACCTCTCCATCATGGACAACCGTGCCTTCTGCTGCAAACCCCTTGGATTCAGATCCTGATTTGGATTCGGATTTGGGTACAGATTGGGACTCATCCTGTGGGATTGTTCCCATTAAACCCTGACTAGCTAACACGCTTTCACCAACCATTAGTCCTTGATCCTGTGTCCTGAAACATCAACTGTTTATTCCTTTCCTTGGATGCTGCTGACCTGCAGAGTTTCTCAGCATTTTGTCTGTGTTACACACCATTAGCCCTTGACCAGCTGCTACCCTTCATAGCTTCCATGAACCCATTTGACTAGGTCTTAATCGGAGATATTTCCTTTGTCCTTATCCATTGGCATTAGGGGATACGGTGAGCGAGCAGGTAAGTGGACATGAGGCTAGGTTTAGATCAACCATGTGATCTCCTGGACCAGTTTTTAATAGCCTGGATGGGTCGGAGAGGAATTTTCCAGATTTTTTCTCCTCAATTGGCAACTCGGTTTTTTTCCCCCGGGTGATCACATGGGTTTGGGCGGGATGAATAATAAAATAAAATGGGCGGCATGGTGCCCTCTTGGTTGGCACTGTTGCCTTGTGGGATTCGGTGAAAACTAGAGTTAAGATTGGATCAGCCATGATCTTGTTGAATGGCGCAGCAGGCTTGAGGGGCCGATTGGCCTACTCCTGCTCCTATCTCTTATGTTCTTATATTCAACCTGCCACCTTCTCAACTTAAAAATTACCTTTTTTATATCTGTCCAAAGGGCCTCCAAAAGACATGAGTTCAGTCTAGCACAGAAACCCACCTGCCCTCTATAGATTCTGTCTGCACTCCTCACTGCCTCAGTAAAACAACCAACATAATCAAAGGCTCCACCAGGCATTCTCTCTTCTCCCCTCTCCCAAGATACCAAAGCCTGAAAGCATGTACCAGCAGCCACAAGGACAGCTTCTAGCCTGCTCTTGTTAAACTGCAGAACCACCCCCTAGTGTGATAAGATGGACTCTTGAGCTCACGGTCTACCTCATTAAGATCTTGCACTTTATTGTCTGCCTGCACGGCACTCTCTCTGTAACTGTAACACTTCATTCTGCATTCTGTTATTGTTTCCCCTGTACCACCTCGCTGTACTGATGTGATGAGATGATCTGTGTGGATGGCATGCATGGTCCTGTCACTTCCTCCCGATGGCAGCAGCAGCAAGGAGAGAGCATGTCCTGGTGGGGGTCCTTGATGATGGACGCTGCTTTCCTGCATCAACACTCCTTGTAGATGTGCTCGGTGGTAGGGGGGCTTTACCCATGATGGACTGGGCTGTATCCATGCTACTTATTGCAGGATTTCCTGTTCAAGTGTGCCGGTGTTTCCATACCAGGCTGCAATGCTGCAAGTCATTATATGCTCCACCACACATCTACAGAAGCTTATTAAAGTTTCAGACATCATGCCAAATCTTTGCAAGCTTCTAAGGAAGTAGAGGCGCTGCCACGTTTTCTCTGAAAAGACATTTTGTAATTGGTCACGTGGGTGTAATTGGGCGGTGTGGCCTCGTTGGGCCGTAAGGGCCTGTTACCATCCTGTATCTCCAAACAAATAAAGATAAATAAATGATTGTATAAAAACTATACATAACTAAAGTGCAACAACAGTAACATTGTGCAAATACAAAGAATAATATTGAGGACATGAGTTGTACAGTCGTTGAAAGTGAGGCTGCAGTCTGAGGGAGTCAGTTCAGAGCTGAGGTGAGTGAAGTTATCCACACTGGTTCAGGACAGCTTCTAACCCACTGTTTTATGATTATTGAATCGTTCCCTGGAGCAATAAGATTGATTCTTGATCTCACAATCTACTTTGCACCTTATTGTCTGCCTGCACTGCACTTTCTCTGTAACACTATTATTTCTTTTCCCTTTGTGATGTCTGAATGCCTGTCCGGATGGCACGCAGACAGGAGCTCTCTATTGTAGCACAGTGCTTTTACTGTTTTCACATGTGACAATAATAAACCAATCACCATCTCTAGTTCTCTTTCCACAGATACCGCCTGACTTTTTGAGTATTTTCTGTTTTTTTAGTTCTAGCCCTATTCTGTCCCTTCCTCCATTGAACTGATTTATTTCCTAAAACTATCTTTACTTACATTGCCGCTGGTGTTTAGGGCAGCAATGGAAGTCCCTCATGTGGCCAGTTGTTGTTCACCCACCATTCAAGCTTTGTTTTGATAATGCTTTGGGAGAAATACTTTGTTAATAATAATTGAGGCATAGATCGAGTAAGCAGCCAGAGAATTTTTCCCAGCACAAAAATGGCTAATACAAGAGGGCATCATTTTAAGGTGATTGGAGGAAAGTTTATAGGAGATACGTCAGAGATAGGTTTGTTATACAGAGAGTGGTGGGTATGTGGAGTGAGGGTATGGTGGTAGAGGCAGAAACATTAAGGATGTTTAAAAGATAGACACATAGATGAAAGAAAACTGGGGGGCTACGTGGGAGGGAAGGGTGAGATTGATCGTGGAGGTTAAAAAGTTGTCACAATATTGTGGGCCGAAGAGTCTATATTATGCTGTAGTGATCTATGTTCAATGTTCTATATCCTATGTTTTACCAGCACTCCTAGCAGTGCGCTCCACACACCCACCGTGTTAAAAAGCCTGCCTCTGACATCCCTCCAATCACATTAAAATCACGCTGTCTTGGGTTGCCATTTCTGCCCCGGGAAAAGGGAACTCTCAGATAGACACAGAGATGACAAAGAAATGGAGGGTAATGTGGAAGGGTTAGATTGATCTTTGAATTGGTTCAAAGTGCACCATTGTTGGCCGAAGGGCCTGTACTGTGCTAGAGTGTCCTACGTTCTAATAATAATAGTAATTTTCTACAGAAGGAAAAGGCCCTGCACAGAGGCGAGGGGACTGGGGAAGCCCAACATCAACAACAAATCACTCAACAGCAGTATAGGAAATATTACAATCCTTTATTCGTGTACTGAGGTTCCAGAGAACGCAGGGGGAAGCAAAATAATAACTGTTAACTTTCTGACGTACACATCATTTCTCCATCATGAACTACATCACAGCTATTTACAGTTGGCTTTCAGGGAAGGGGGAACGAGCCTGGGATCACGGTGAGGAGCCCATGTTAGCCCCGCCCAGTGGGAGTGTGTTCAACCAACGCCTTGTCACAGAGAATTAACCCGCAACACCAGATTCTCCACAGGAGCTGTCTCAACAGGTATCTCCGTTAATGGGTGTGTGTGTGTGTGTGAGAGAGAGAGTGTGTGTGTATGAGTGTGTGTGAGTGTGTGCGCGTGTGAGTGTGTGTGTGTGCGTGAGAGAGTATGAGTGTGTGTGTGTATGTGTGTGAGAGTGTGAGTCTGTGTGTGTGTGCATAAAGTCACATGTGTCTGTGCACAGGTCTGTGTGTGTCTAAGTGTGGATGTGTGTTGTGTCTTTTGAGTGTGTGAAATTTGTGTGGTTGACTGTATTTTGTGTGTGGGTTTGACTGTGTCTGTGTATATGTTCTGTATGTGTTTCATGTCTGTTTATCTCTGTATCTGTCTATGTCTGTAACTGTGTCTATTTCTGTAAGCATCTATCTGTCTGATTCTGTGTGTATGTGTGTGTGTGTGTGTGTGAGTGTGAGTGTGTGTGTGTGTATCTGTGTGTTTGACTCTGTATCTGCCTATGTCAGTATATGTGTCTGTTTCTCTGAGCATCTGTGTGTATGTGTGTGTGTGTGTGTGTGTGTATGTGTGAGTGTGTGTGTGTGTGTGTGTGTGTGTGTGTGTGTGTGTGTGTGTCTGAGTGTGTGTGTGTCGGAGTTGAGGATCGATTCGACTGCACCTCCAACAGGTCGAACGTTTTGTGAATAAGGTCCTAAATTTAAGGGATGGCGGGAGCAGTGGCCCTGTCCCAGTGACAGTCGGTGATTCACAAGAGCAGGGGTGAAGACGCGGAAATGTCACGGGTAAACCACTAACCACATCTACCTTGCAATGACACGTGTGACACCCTCATAATTGCACGTACATCGGGGCTTCTGCAAACATTTCCTGCACGGGAAGTCCCTGTTAGTGGGCAGTTAGCTTGCAACCTGAATACAGCGACAACTTCCGTCTGTAAACCCAGAACACTTCCCCTTCGTTACCGCCACCCACCGCCCCCACCCCCAACACCATGACAGCTGAGAGGACCAAGGTCTCAAATCTCGTAGCCCTCTTTTCTGCTTACAAGAGCCACTTCTCAAAGAGGAACATCAAATAAATTAAAAAAGTTTATTGTTTTCAGATAACTTTTAATATAATATATATTTATATATGTATATACAGCGGATGGTTAAACGTCACTGGCAAAGATCTTCACACTTCCATCCACGACACGAAGTGCATTTTCAGATCTGGCCTCCACAACATTTTTTTTTGCTCAGGGCACCCAAATGATCGTCAACGCGTTGGTCTGCAAAATTCTTCTCTGTCCTCCTTAAACTGTTGGAAATGTCCATATGCTATTTGTGTAAATCTCCTTCGTACTCGCTCCTCTCCCGCCTAGTCCTCTGAGGTGACGTCTATGTCCTCGGGGCTGGACTGTTTGGTGGCCAGCCTCCAGCGGCTGACGTGGTGGGAGCCTTTCTTCTTCTGCTGGGAGTCGGGACCCTCCTCCTCCAACTTCTGCCGTTTGTATTTTGTCCTCCGGTTTTGAAACCACACCTTCACCTGCGAAGAGGAACAAGCCAGGTTCAGAGTTGAGTAATCGTGTTTAACTGTAGAAGGGCAAACCTCCATAGTGGTTCGCTAACTTGAAGGCGGAGTAATGGCAGGATTTTTAACCGCGTTAAAAGGATCTTGTCCACTTTCATAGATCCCTCAAAGTTGCCTCTCACGTTGATAGGGTGGTTAAGAAGGTGCATGGTGTATTGGCTTCATTAGTCACGGGATTGCGTTCGAGAGCCACCAGGTAATGTTGCAGCTGTATAAAACCCTGGTCAGACCACACTTGGAGTATTGTGTCACCTCGTTATAGGAAGGATGTGGAAGCTTTAGAGAGAGTGCAGAGGAGATTTGCCAGGATGTTGCCTGGACTAGCGAGCATGTCTTATGAGGAAAGATTGGGCAAGCTGGGGCTTTTTTCTTTGGAGCAAAGGAGATTGATAGGTGACTTGACAGAGGATGATAGTAGGCATTGATCAAGTGGACAACCAGAGACTGGGTGTACCAGGGGTAGATTTTTTACACAGAAAGTGGAGCGTGGCTGGAAAGCGCTGCCAGGGGTCGTGGAGGGGCAGAAACACTAGGGACATTTAAGAGACTCTGAGACAGGCACATGGATGTCGGATGGAAGGGTTAGGTTGATCTTAGAGTGGGTTAAAAAGTCAGGGCAACATCATACCATGCTGTAATGCTCCATGTTCTATGATTGTTGATATGGGCTGTTAGTTGATTAGGAAGGGCAGGATATCCACATTCCCAGAAATTGTGAAACTGTTGGCTCTTGTGTAAAGGAAATGCCGGACATTTTGCATGGAGCTACTGATGCTTAATCACAAAATAGGGGCTGATATTTATTTCTTATTGTGAGGGAAGTCCATTAAACAGTGCGATGGGACTGTAGTCACCTGTGGATCAGGATCTGGTGAGCAGGCACCACTAGGGGGAGCTGTCTCGCCGCCCCTGTGATGCAGGTTCAGTCCGGACCTCTGCCATTGTCTGTGTGGAGTTTGCACAGTCTCCACCCCCCACCCCACACCCCATGACCGCGTGTGTGTTTCCCAGGGTGATCCAATTTTCTCCCATGTGCTAAAGATGTGTGGGGCTGGTGGGGGAATTGTCCCCCATGTGTAGAATCTGGGGAGAGTTCATGGGAATATTGAGAGAATAAAGTGTGATTAGTGTGGGTTTAATGTAAATGAGTGTGGGAAAACTGTCTCAAACCTGATGGCATGAACATCGATTATCCAACTTCCAATAATCACTCCTCGCTGTTCCTCACACCCCGCCCTCTCTGTTTCCATTCCCCAGTCTGGTGGCCTCCTCACCCTTCTCTTCCCCACCCCCACCCTCATGACCTGCCTATCTACTTCCCCTGGCATTCCTCCTCCATCCCTTTCTCCCATGATCCACCCTCTTCTCCTATCATATTTCTTTATCTTCATCCCCTTACCTCTTCCACCTATCACCTCCCAGCTTCTAACGTCATCCCCCTTCCCTACTCACCCACCTTCCCCCTCACCTGGTCTCACGCATCACCTGCCAGCTTGTAGTCTTTCTCTTCCCCCCACCTTCTTATTCAAGTTTCTGCCCCCTTCCCTTCCAGTCAGGTCCTCCTTCCTCAGCGGCATGGAACACACTTTATTCACAGCTGACATCTTTCAAAGACGCCGGACACCACAACATCTCCTCTCTCAAGGGTGATTGTGAGATTGTCAAATGTCTTCTAGAAGTTCAATAAATTCCCACCATTTCACTAGCCAAGAGGCTTCTTATTTTCTGTTTTCTCTGTCTACACAGATTAGCAGACAAACAGCAAACCTCCTTCAGCCTCTTGCAGTTGACACCTCTCGATGTCGTCCATTTTTTCTTGGTCTGCACCCTATTCTCCCTGCCCTCCCCTCGACTTTTCTGCAACATAACTCATGCCTGCTTTCTAACAAAAGATCAATTCCCCAGTCTGACCTCTGACCTCTTCTCCTCACCTGTCCATCACCTCCCTCTGGTGCCCCTCCTCCTTCCCTTTCTCCCATGGTCCACTCTGCTTTCCTATCAGATTCCTTCTTCTCCAGCCCTTTACCTTTTCCGCCTATCACCTCCCAGCTTCTCACTTCATCCTCCCTCCCCCATTCACCCACCTGGCATCACATATCACCTTCTAGTTTACCCTCTTTCCCCTCGGCCCACCTTCATATTCTGACATCTTCCCTTTTCTTTCCAATCCTGAGGAACGTCTCGGACTGAAACATAGGCTGCTTATTCTTTTCCATAGATGCAGCCTGGCCTGCTGAGTTCAGCTAACACTTTTTGTGTGGGAAAGTTATTGGAAGGTTTTCTAAAGGACTGGATATTTAAGTATTTGAATAGACATGGAAAGATTAAGGATAGTCAGCATGGCTTTTAGCATGATACATCATGCATAACCAATTTTTAGAGATTTTTGAAGAAGTTACCAGGAAAGTGCATGAAGGCAAGGCAGTGGATGTTGTCGACATGGACTTTACCAAGGTCTTTGACAAGGACTACATGGACTTTACCAAGGTCTTTGACAAGGACTACATGGACTTTAGTAAGGTCTTTCACCTACATGGGAGTCTGGTCAAAAAGGTTCAGTCACTCCGCATTCAATATGAGGTAGTAAATCGGATTAGACACTAGCTTAGTGGGTGAAGTCAGACAGTAGCAGTAGATGGTTGCCCCTCTGACTGGAGGCCTGTGACTAGTGGAGTGCCACGGGAGTCAGTGCTGGGTCCATTGTTGTTTGTCATCTATATCAATAATCTGGATGAGAATGGGGTTAACCGGATCAGCAAATTTGCAGATGACTCCAAGATTGGGGAGTAATGGACAGTGAGGAAGGCTATCGTGGCTTGTAGCAGGATCTGGACCAGCTGGAAAAATGGGCTGAGTAATGGCAGATGGAATTTAATGAAGACAAGGGAGAGGTTTTGCACTTCGGTAGGACCAGCCAGGGTAGGTCTTACACAATAAACGATAGGGCACTGAGGAGTGTGGTAAACAAAGGGTTCTGGGAATACAGGTCCATAATTCATTGAAAGTGGCATCACAGGCAGATAGGGTCGTTAAAAAATATCTTTTTGTACATTGGCCTTCATAAATCAATGTATTAAGTACAGGAGTTGTTATGTTGAAGTTGTATAAGATGTTGGTGAGGCCTAATTTGGAGTATTGTGTGCAGTTTTGGTCACCTACCTACAGGAAAGATGCAAATAAGGTTGAAAGAGTACAGAGAAAATTTACAAGGATGTCGCCGGGTCTGGAGGACCTGAGGTATAAGGAAAGATTGAATAGGTTAGAAATTTAATCCTTGGAACGTAGAAGATTGAGAGGAGATTTGATAGAGGTATACAAAATTATGAGGGGTATACATGAGGTTAATACAAGCAGGCTTTTTCCATGAGCTTTGGTGGGATAACAACTAGAGGTCATGGGTTACGAGTGAAAGGTGAAAAGTTTAAGGGAACATGAACGGAAACTTTTCACTGAGAGGGTGGTGCGAGTGTGGAAAAAGCTGACAGCACAAGTGGTGCATGCAAGCTCAATTTCAATGGTTAAGGGAAGTTTGGAAAGGTACATGGATGGTAGGGTATGGAGGGCTGTGGTCCCAGTGCAGGATGGTAGGGTATGGAGGGCTGTGGTCCCAGTGCAGGATGGTAGGGTATGGAGGGCTGTGGTCCCAGTGCAGGATGGTAGGGTATGGAGGGCTGTGGTCCCAGTGCAGGATGGTAGGGTATGGAGGGCTGTGGTCCCAGTGCAGGATGGTAGGGTATGGAGGGCTGTGGTCCCAGTGCAGGATGGTAGGGTATGGAGGGCTGTGGTCCCAGTGCAGGATGGTAGGGTATGGAGGGCTGTGGTCCCAGTGCAGGATGGTAGGGTATGGAGGGCTGTGGTCCCAGTGCAGGATGGTAGGGTATGGAGGACTGTGGTCCCAGTGCAGGATGGTAGGGTATGGAGGGCTGTGGTCCCATTGCAGGTTGATGGAAGTAGCAGCTAAAATGTTTTGGCATGGACTAGATGGGCCAAAAGGCCTGTTTCTGTGCTGTACTTTTCTATGACTATGAATCAGGATTTCCAGCATCTGCAGTATTTCTAATGTTACTGAAACTTAATTCTGTTTCTCTCTCCACAATGCTGCCTGTGCAGCTGAGTTACATAGAACAGGAACAGGAACAGGCCATTCGGCCCTCAATGCGGTGCCAAACTAAATAAACTAGCAGCTTATGTGGGAGGAGCTGGGGGGGGGGCTTTGGGGTTCTAACATTTAACTGTCATTCATTCTTTGGGGCACTCCTCTGTTTTTGTGGCTGTTTGCAAAGAAGAAGAATTTCAGGATGTATATTGTATACATTTCTCTGACATTAAATGTACCTTTGAAACAATAAATATCGAGAACACTAGTTGTGGAGTCATTAAAAGCGAGTCCACAGGTTGTGGAATCAGTTCAGTGTAATTATCTCCTCTGGTTCAAGAGCCTGATGTTTGAGGGGTAATGACTGTTTCTAAACCTGGCCTTGTGGGTCTTGGCTCAACATTAAGGGCTGAGTGGTCTGTACTGTGCTGTTATGTTCTATGTTTCTGCATTTTTCTTTACACTTTCGCACATCTTCCCATGGAGTTCAACTGGATCAGTCAGGCATGGCCTACTTTTTTGACAAGAACATGCTGACTCATACTCATTCATACTCTCCCGGGTGCTGAGTCACTGTGCCCCTGGTTCTAGACTCCGGCAGCTTCACCATTAATGGCTGAAGATCTGGATTCTGCTTTCACCTCCGTTAATTGTCCCCCTCCAGCTTCCCTTCAAGTACAACTATAGCCACACCCAGATTAATCTTCTGTCCATTCTAATCTTATTTTTCAAACCTTTCTTTTCAGCTCTGGGACATGACAGCATCCGATCAAAGTCAGAAACAGTGGAAGAATAGCTTGGAATGATATTTGGATTAATGTTTAATATTTAACAAAGAACTTTAAGGCTCTGAAAGAAACAACAGATCACACAACTACCTGGGAAAGTTTTCATAATAAGGGCATAATTATGAGACAAGAAAATCTGCAGATGCTGTAAATCCAAGCAACCTGAGGAAGGGTCTCGGCCCAAAACGTCGACTGCTTACTCTTTTCCATAGATGCTGCCTGGCCTGCTGAGTTCCCCTAAGGGCATACTTGCCTTGAGCCGTCTCTCCTCGACACCCACAATCCCATTCAGGGATGCAAGAAGTAGGTACCTCGATGGGCTGCTGCTCCACACCCTCCACTTCCTTGCCCTTGTCCACCGTCCCGACACGCCATGGCGGTCAGTCTTTCCACCTGGACGTGAGGGGGTCCCCAATGGAAGTCCCTTTACAAGGGAGTTTTTCCCATGCACCTTGGGGATCTCGGCTGGAGGGTGCTGCATAGAGCGGAGCCTTGTAATAAATTCTTTAGTTTGTACACAGATCTCCCAGCCGCATGTCACTTCTGTGGACTGGAAGAGACTGTGTACCACATGTACATGGATTGTGTGAAGCTGCAGACCCTTTTTGCATATTTGCGTGGGCTGCTTCTCGCCTTCTGGTTGCATTTTAGCCCCACCCTATTTATATATGGTCATCCAGTAAGGAGGGGGGCATGGAGGGATGAGGATGTCCTTGTTAAATTGCACCTGGGGCTGGCAAAAACAGCCATCTGTGGGTCTCGGAAACGGGTGGCGAGAGGATCTGCCCGGGCAGACTGCCTGGCAATGTTTAGTGGGTATGTTCACGCCCGGGTAAATATTGAAAAGGAACACGCACAGTCCACGGTGACCTTGTAGGCGACTCGGGGCCGTTGGGCTGCGCGGGGTGTAATTGCCATCATTGATAGAGATGGAAACATTTTGGTTTAATGTCTATTGTCTATTTGTACTGAAGTAATTGTGTTAGTCACTGTTTTGTATATATTGTATAGCACTGGTATTTGTAATAAAGGAAATTTTGGGGGGAAAAGGGCATAATTATTGTGATCCAACTCATCCAGCTCTTGTATCTTCAAGTTTGGCTTGAGAAGGAGAGGTAAATATAACCTTGATAACATGAAAACAACCGTCAGAATTGCCTCCGACCTGATGGCATGAACATTGATTTCTCTGAGTTCTGATAATTTTCCTCCTCCCCCTTCCCTCTTCCATTCCCCACTCTGGCCTCTTACCTCTTCACACCTATCGCTGCCCCTTGATCCCTTCCTCCTTCCCTTTCTCCCATGGTCCACTCTCCTGTCCTATCAGATTCCTCCTTCCCTTTCTCCCATGGTCCACTCTCCTGTCCTATCAGATTCCTCCTTCCCTTTCTCCCATGGTCCACTCTCCTCTCCAATCATATTCCTCCTTCCCTTTCTCCCATGGTCCACTCTCCTCTCCAATCATATTCCTCCTTCCCTTTCTCCCATGGTCCACTCTCCTTTCCTATCAGATTCCTTCCACTCCAGCCCTTTACCTTTCCCACCTATCACTTCACCTTTCCCTCACTTAACCTTCTTATTCTGCATTCCTCCCCTTTCCTTTCCAGTCCTGATGAAGGGTCTCGGCTCAAAACATCAACTATTCCTTTCCATAGATGCTTCCTAACCTCCTGAGTTTCACCAGCTTTTTGTGTGTATGTGTTGCTCTGGATTTCCAGCATCTGCAGAATCTCTTGTGTTTAGTAAGTATAAAATTGGGATATTATCACAGGATCATAGAATAGCACAGCATGGACGGAGACCATTCGACCCAAGTCATCCATGGTGACAAATGCCCAGCGATCGGTCCATAGACTTCTGTGCCGAAGCAATTTGAGTGTTCATCTAGGTACCTCTTAAGTATTGTCAGAAACACTGCTTCCAGCACCCAACACAGTAGAGTAGTGGTTTGCATATTGCCTTACATTGCCAGCAACCTGGGTTCAATTCCTGCTGTTGTCTGTAAGGAGCTTCTACATTCTCTCATTTCCTTCCACATTACAAAGACGTATGGGTTAGAGTCAGTGAATTGTGGGTGCTGGAAGCATGGCCACCCTTGGACTGTGTTAGTCATTGATCAAACCACACATTTCACCATATGCTTTGATATTACAATGTACATGTGACAAATAAAGCCAATCTTTATAGAATATAAAACATTTCTGCACAGTACAGGCCCTTTGGATGTTGTGCCAGCCTTTAAACATCCCTAATATATCTGCCTCTACCACCACCCCAGGAGGGTGTAAAAAATTACCTCTGCCATCCTCCCTATACTTTCTTCTAATCACCTTAAAAGTATGCCCCCTCCTATCAGTCAGCATTGACGACATACAGAACAGCAGTAATAATAAACCTGATCCTGATTCTGTCTTGGAAAAATGTCTCCAGCTGCCTACTCCATCTATGCCTCTCATCATCTTGTACGTCTCTATCAAGTCACCTCTCATCCTCCTTCACTCAAAGAGTCAAACTCTCCTCATTATCTTTCAGTCTTTTCTCTCTGGCAGTGTGTTTCAGGCACTGACCACTCTCTGGGTGAAGAAGATCCCCCACCAATCCCCTCTAAATCTTTTCTCCCTTACCCTAAATCTAGTTCTTCTAGCTTTATGTATCCTTGCAATCAACCTGATCTATTCCCCTCAGAAATACCTCATTTACATCCCCCTTTAACCTCCTCCAGTCCAGGAAGAGCCAGCAACATCCAGGTGACTCTCCACCATAACCTCTCCAGGGCCATCATATCCTTCCTGTTGCTTGGTCACCAGAACTGTACGCAGTCCTGCTGCTGAGGGTTAGGGTTCTTTACCTTTAAGACACTCTTAGATAGCTCTATGCATGCTAGAAAAATGGAGGCCTATGTAGGACAGAAGGCTTAGATCGATCTTAAGAGTAGGTTAAGAGGTTGACACAACATCGTGGGCTGAGGGGCCTGTACTGTGCTGTAGTGTTCTTTGTTCTGTATTTTGTGGAGGCACAAGAGATTGCAGATTTGGGAATCAGGAGAACAATCTGCTGGAGGAACTGGAACCAGCTGCTGGACAAAAGGATTTCCTGACATTTCAAACAAAACCCTGAATCATTCCTTCTGTACACGGTGTCCAGACTACTGAAGACTAGTAACGTATACTGTCCACCTTCCTAACTCTGCTGCCACCTGTGTTGCCATCTTCAAACATCTCTGTACACACTGTACACCTCTCTTCATCAACATCCCCTAAAATCCCACCCTTCTGTGGCTTCCTTGGGTTCAAATACACCACAGCTTGGTATGGCAACTGCTTGGCAAGAAACTGCAGAGAGTTTCTTCACATCATGGAAACCAACCTCCCCTCCATGGACTCCATCTGCACTTCTTGCTGCCTCGGTAAAACAGCCAGTATCCACTCTCCTATTGGGCAGAAGATACAAAAGCCTGAAAGCAGATACCACCAGACCTGAGGAGAGCTTCTGTGCCCCAGTTATAAGACAATTGAACGGATTCTTAGCCCTCTTCTCATTACTGTCATCAGAGAGAAAATTTAGGAGCCGGATTCAGAAGCAGCTTCTTCCTCTCCAACATCGGATTTCCAAACCCAAGAACACTTTCTCGTTATTCCAAAACACAAAATACTCTGCCGATGCTGGGGTCAAAGCAACACGCACAGCACACTGGAGGAGTTCAGCAGGTCGGGCAGCATCTGTGGAAACGAGCAGTCACGGACAGTGTTTGTTTCCACGGATGCTGAGTTCCTCCAGCGTGCTGTGCGTGTTTCTCGTTATTGCATTCTTGCACTATTTACTTACTTTTGTCACTTATGGTAACTTTATATCATTGCACTGTACTGCTGCTATCTGGCTAGTATCTTATGAAGGCTCAGCATGATCTCCTTGCTTTTATATTCCATTTACCTTGAAATGAATGCCAACATTGCATTTGCCTTCTTTACCACAGACTCAACCTGTAAATTAATCTTCTGGGAGTCTTGTACGAGGACTCCAAAGTCCCTCTGCACCTCTGATGTTTGAACCTTCTCCCCATTTAGATAATAGTCCGCACTATTGTTGCTTTTACCAAAATGCATTATCACACATTTCCTAATACTGTATTCCATCTGCCACTTTTTTGCCCGTTCTTCCAATTTGTCTAAGTCCTGCTGCAATCGCATTGCTTTCTTAGCACTACCTAAGCCTCCACCAATCTTTGTATCATCCACAAACTTTGCCACAAAGCCATCAATTCCATTTTCTAAATCACTGACAAACAATGTGAAAAGTAGCGGTCCCAATACTGACCCCTGAGGAACACCGCTAGTCACTGGCAGCCAACCAGAAAAGGCTCCCTTTATTCCCACTCGCTGCCTCCTATTTGTCAGCCATTCCTCTATCCATGCCAGTATCTTTCCTGTAACGCCACAGGATTTTATCTTGTTAAGCAACCTCATATGTGGCACCTTCTGAAAATCCAGGTAAATGATATCCATTTTGTCCACCCTGCTTGTTACTTCCTTGAAGAACTCTAACAGATTTGTCAGGCAAGATTTCCCTTTACAGAAACCATGCCGACTTTGACTTATTTCATCATTAGTCTCTAATTACCTTGAAACCTCATCTTTAATAATAGAATTCAACACTTTTCCAACCACTTAGGTTAGGCTAACTGACATATAATTTCCTTTCTTTTGCTTTCCTCTCTTCTTACAGGACATCTGGCACACTGCTAGTGTCTTCAACAGTGAAGACAGATGCAAAGTACCTATTAAGTTCATCTGCCATTTCTTTGTCCCCCATTACTACATCACCAGCATCATTTTCCAGTGGTCCAGTATCAACTCTCACCTCTCTTTTGGTATCTTATTTTATATTATTGACCAGTCTGCCCTCATTTTTCATCTTTTCCCTTCTTATAGCTTTTTAGTTGCCTTTTGTTGGATTTTAAAAGTTTCCCAGTCTTCCAGCTTTTCACTCACTTTTGCTATCTTACATGCCTTTTCCTTGGCTTTTATGCAGTCCTTAGCTTCCTTTGCCAGCCACGGTTGCCTACCCCTGCCATTTGAGAACTTCTTCCTCTGTAGGACATATCTATCCTGCATCTTGTGAACTCTTCCCAGAAAATTCAGCCATCTCTGCTCTGCCGTCATCCCCGCCAGTATCCTCCTCCAATCCACCTGGGCAAGCTCCTCTCTCACGCCTCTGTAACTCCCTTTATTCCATTGCGATACTGATACATGTGACTTGTGCTTCTCCCTCTCAAATTGCAGTATGAATTCAATCATATTATGATCACTACCTTTAGGATTCCTTTACGTTAAGCTCCCAAATAAGATCTGCGTTATTACACAACTCGCATTCTAAGATGGCCTTTCCCTGAGTCGGCTCAAGTACAAGCTGCTCTAAAAAGCCATCTCGTAGATATTCAACAAATTCCATATCTTGCGATCCAACACCAACCTGGTTTTCCCAACCCCTTACATATTGAAGCCCCCATTACAATTGTGCCTACATTATTTATTGATTTAAAGATACAGCACGGATCAGGTCCGTCTGGGCCAATGAGCTGCACCTCCCAGCAGTTAACCCCAGCCTAATCACAGGACAATCTACAATGACCAATTAACCTACTAACCGGTATGTCTTACATCTGTGGGAAGAAACCCACGTACTCACGGGAAGAACATACAAGCTCCTTACAGAGGCCACTGAGTTGAACTCCGAACTCCAGAAAGCCCAGACCTGTAATAGAGTTGCACTAACTGATATATTTTGCTGACCGGTAGGTCTCATCAAGGGGTCAGCAGTGGAAAGCTTCATGTTCCTTACTGAAGATCTATCCTAGGCCCAACAAATGGATGCAATCACGAAGAAGACATGCCAGCATTGGGAGTTTGAGTAGCTTTTGTACAACACCAAATGATTGTTCCGAAGACTCAAATCCATTATTTGATCCTTTATTAGTAATTAGCAAACATACAGTCTTGAAGTGATATTAAGTGTTATCTCAATGGAAAAATATAAACCCTTCTCAAACCTTTTCCTTTGGTTCAGAGCACGCTGCACAGCAATCTGTCCGTCATTAACTTCCTTCTGGTAAGTGTCTACAGACGTATGGGTGAGAGAACCCTGACAGGTCACAGATGAGTTCAATGCCTTGCATTTTGGCTTTGACAATCAAAATATGGAGGAAACATCACAGACTCCCACTACCCCAATGATCCTATGATTTCAGTCTCCGAGGCTGACGTGAGAGCATCCTTTAGGAGGGTGAACCCACGGAAAGCATCCCGGCCAGACAGGGTACTAAATTCTTATGCTGATCAAATGGCTGAAGGACTCACGGAGATCTTTAACCTGTCACTGCAATAGCCTGATATACCCATCTGCTTCAAGCAGGCATCAATCATACCAGTACTTAAGAAGAACGTGGTAACCCGCCTCAGTGACTATCATCCAGTTGCACTTACATCCACTGCGATGAAGTATTTTGAGAGGTTGTTGATGAAACCTGGGAAGTGACTCCAGTTTGCCTACTGGCACAACAGGTCCTCAGCAGATGCCATCTCATTGGCTCCTTACTCAACCCTGTAAGATCTGGACTGCAAAGATGCATATATCAGGATGCTCTTTATTAACTACCGCTCAGGGGATAATACTATCATCCCCTCAGAACTGATCAATAAGTTTCAAGATCTTGGCCTCAGTACCTCCTTGTGCAATTGGTTCCCCAATTTCCTGACTTGTGGATCCCAGTCAGTCAGATTGGCAACAGCATCTCCTCCATCAGCACAGGTGCACCACAAGGCTGTGTGCCTAGCCCCCTGCCCTACTCATTTTGCACTTATGACTGTGGGGCTAAGTACAGCTCCAATGCCATATTCAAGTTTGCTGATGACACCACTGGCATTGGTCGAATCAAAGATGGCGATGAATCAGCATATAGGAGAGACATTGAAAATCTGGCTGAGGGGTACCGCAAAAAACAAACTCTCACTCGATGTCAGCAAGACGAAGGAGCTGGTTATTGACTCCAGTAGGAGGAAACCAGAGGTCCATGAGCCCGTCCTCATCGAGGGATCAGTGGTGGAGATCTGCAACTTTAAATTGCTCATTGTTATCATTTCAGAGGACCTGTCCCTGGCCCAGCACATGAGTGCAATTACACAGAAAGCATGGCAGTGCCCCTACTTCCTCAGGAGCTTGTAGAGCTTTGACATGACATCTAAAACTTTGACAAACTTCTATAGATGTGTGGTGGAGAGTAAAGTGACTGGTTGCATCACAGTCTGGTATGGAAACACCAATGCCCTTGAACAGAATATCCTACAAAAAGCAATGGATACGGTACAGTCCATCACGGGTAAAGCCTACCATGCCACTGAGAACATCTACACACAGTGCTGTTGTAGGAAAGCAGCATCCATCATCAGGGACCCTCACCACACAGGACATGCTCTCTTCTCACCGCAGCCGCCAGAAGAAGGTACAGGAGCCTCAGTACCCACACCACCAGGTTCAGGAATAGTTATTACCCCTCAACAAAAGGGGATAAGCACTCAACTTCACTTGCCTCATCACTGAAATGTTCCCACAGCCAATACACTCACTTTCAAGGACTCTTCATCTCATGTTCTTGATAGTTATTGCTTACTTATTTTTTATTATTATTTCTTTCTTTTTGCATCTGCACAGTTTGTTGTCTTTTGCACTGGTTGGACGCCTACATTGGTGCCATCTTTCATTATGGATTTATTATGAGTATGCCAACAAGCAAATGAATCTCAGGGTTGTGTATGGTGACATACGTACAGCATCTGTACTTGGACAATACATCATTCATTGCAAAGTCAATGACAGAGCTGGTGCTTTTGTACTTGGAGTACTGTGAGCAATTTTTGGCCCTTTATCTACAAAAAGTTATGCTGGTATTGGAGAGGGTCCAGCAGAAGTTCACAAGAATTATCCCGGGAATGAAAGGGTTAACATATGAGGAGCACTTGATGGCTCTGGGCCTGTACTCACTGGAGTTTAGAAGAATGGGTGGTGGTGGTGCTCATTGAAAGGAGATGGAGGTGGAGGTGGAGAGGGTGCTTCCTATAGTTGGGGAGTCTAGGATCAGAGGGTACATCCTCAGAATAGATGGACATCCATTTAGAACAGAGATGAGGAGAAATTCCTTTAGCCAGAGGGTGGTGAATCTGTAAAATTCATTGCCACGGATGGCTGTGGAGTCCAAGTCATTGGGTATATTTAAAGCCGAGGTTGATATGTTTGTGATTACTATGGGCATCAAAGGTTATGGGGAGAAGGCAGGAAACTGGGGTTGAAAGGGATAATAAATCAGCCATGACAAAATGGCGGAGCAGACTCGATGGGCCAAGTGGCCTCATTCTGTTCCTATATCTTATGGTCTTATGGAGGTGTTAAGGTCTCCACATACAATGAGAATATCACTGGCAAGACCAGCATTTATCGTCCATCCTCACTGCTGTTGAGAAGTTGGTGTTGAACCACCTTCTTGACCCACTGCAGTTTGTGTGAAGAACACTCTCCGGCACTGTTTTGGTATTGGTACCCCTGGGGTGTGGCATCAGTTGTGGGAGCCTGCCATGTCGCGGCAAGGATCAGATGGAGAGCTGCGGGGAGCCTGGACAGGAACACACTGTGCTCTGACAGGCACTGAGTGAGTCTGTGTGACCTCCGCACTCCCCAGGAGGCCCCGTCGCTAATGAGATGCAAGAGAACACAGCGTGCAGAGCGGGGCCAGGCAGGAAAACCAGGCGATTCACACAGAGCCTCCTGCTTAGCCAAGAGACCTTTACAATTTCAGGACAGAGAGAGAGACAGGCCATTACTCACATTATTCCAACACCACTTGTCTACAAGGGCTCTCCAATTAATTCTCCTCTCATCTGATCTTTCCCAATCATCCAACACATCAAACTAATGAAGCTCAACGTGTCCCCCTTACTGATTCACCACAGAAAGCAGCGTATTTGGGTGCATCATGCCTTGGTATAACAATTGTTCTGCCCATGACTGCAAGCAACTGCGATGAGCTGTACACACAGCTCAGCCCCTCACAGAAACCGGCCTCCTCTCGGTGGACTCTGTCTACACTTCTCACTGTCTCAGTAAAGCAGCCAGCATCGTCAAAGATCCCAACTACCCCAGACATTCTCCCCTCTCCCCCGCCCATCGGGCAGAAGATACAAAAGCCTGAAAGCACACACCACCAGGCTCAAGGACAGCTTCTATCTTACTATTATCAGACTCTTGAACAGACCTCTTGTACGATAAGATGGACCATTGACCTCAAAATTCACCTTGTTATGATCTCCACATCCACTCAATCTAGGCCTTTTAGTATTCAGCAGGTTTCAATGAGATTCCCCCTTAACTGTCTGAATTCCACCGAGATCAGTAGAGGACCAGAGACGTGAAACACTCCACCTTCTAGTTGTCTGTCCCTATATCTTCTTTCTTTTACTTTTCTCAGAAGAGGGGTGTAGAACAATAACACACCTAGTACAGGTCGTGGCTCACATCTACAGTGACCCAGGTTGAATCCTGACCTTGAATGCTGTCAGTAGGGAGTTTGCACGTTCTCCCTGTGACTGTGCGAGTCTCCCCAGGATGTTCCAGTTTACTCCTGCATCCCAAAGATGTGTGGTCTGCTAGTGTTAGTTGTTCCTCATGTGAGGTGAGTGCCAGAATCTAGTCAAAGGAATGTGGGCAGAATAAAGACTGGGATGACATAGGACTAATGTAGATGGGCAGTTGATGGACACTACGGACTCTTCTGGCCGATGGGCCTTTCTTTGCTGTGTGCTTTGTGAATTTCCAGAGTACACTGTAGCCGGGAAAATCGGCACATGGAACTGGCTTTCTGTGGAGCCACTGGTGCCAATTTGAGGAGATTCGGTATGTCACCAAAGACTCTGGTAAATTTCTACAGATATCTAGTGAAGAGCATTCTAACTGGTTGCTTCACCAATCAGTATGGAGGCTCCAACGTACAGGGTTGGGAAAAGCTGCAGAGGTTTGTAGACTTGGCCAGCTCCATCACGGGCACGTACCTCCCCACCACATCTCCAGGAGGTAATAAAGCAGCATCCACCATGAAGGACCCCCAGCACACAGGACAAGCCCTCTTCTCATCACTACCATCAGGGAGGAGGTCCAGGACCCAGAAGACCCACACTCAATGTTTTAGGGACAGCTTCTTCCCCTCTGTCATCAGATTTCTGAATGGTCCATGAACCATGAACTCTCCACTTTTGCATGACTTATTTATTATTATAACTTGTTAAACTGTTCACGTCTTGCCCTGTACTGCTGCCACAAAACAAATTTCATGACATATGCCCAAGATAATAAACCTGATTCTGATTCATTTTAGTTCCAATTTTGATCATGAACGTCAGGTGCACATTTTCAGCCTGAATCGACCTGCTCAACAAGTTGAATGTCATGGTACAACATGAACATGCCTGGTGTTCACACAGAACATAGAACAGGACAGCAAAGGAACAGTTCCTTCCATCCACAATGTCTCTGCTAACCATGATGCCAAATTAAATTTCTACCCGCATCTAATCTGCATCACCAGCATTCACGTGCCTCTTAACTGCTTTATAAGGCAATTGTCAGACTGCACTTGGAGTACTGTGAGCAGTTTTGGACCCCTTATCTCAGAAATGGTGTGTTAGCATTGGAGAGGGTACTGTGGGGGTTCATGAAAATGATTCCAGAAATGAAGGGGTTAATGTATGAGGCCTGTACTCACTGGTGTTCAGGAGAATGAGGGTGGAATCTCATTGAAACCTAACAAATATTGAAAGCTGTAGAAGTGGATGTGGAGCGAATGTTTCCAATAGTCGGGGAATCTAGGCACAGCCTCAGAGTACAAGGATTGTCCCTTTAGAACAAATGGGAGGAGAAATTTATTTGGTCAGAGGGTGGTGAACCCGTGGAATTCATTACCACAGACGGCTGTGGAGGCCAAGTCACTGGGAATATTTAAAGCGGAGGTTAATAGGCTCTTGAATGAGGTTGCGATGGATAATGAATCAGCCATGATGGAATGGCAGAATGGTCTCGATGGGCTGAATGGCCTAATTCTGCTCCTGTGTCTTATACAGAAGCAAATAAATCTCAAATACAGAGACCTGTTGGGTGGAAGGTATAGATCGGGTAAATGCAAGCAGGCTGTTCCACTGAGGTTGGGTGGGACTGCAACCAGAAGTCATGGGTTAAGGGTGAAAAGTGAAAGGTTTAGGGGGAATATGATGGGAAATTTCTTCACTCAGAGGATCATGAGAGTGTGGAACGGGCTGCCAGTGCAAGTGGTGCGTGCAAGCTCAAGTTCAATGTCTAAGAGAAATTTGGATGGGTACATGGATGATAGGGGTACGGAGGGCCATGGTCATGGAGAAGGTCAATGGGAGTAGGCAGTTCAGCACAGACTAGATGGGCCAAAGGGCCTGTTTCTGTGCTGTATTTTTCTATGACTCTGCTATCTCAAAGGAAAAGTTGCAGTGCTACTGACACCTGAAGACCAAAGTCCCACAAGAAACCATCAGGATACAGAAAACAGGCAAACCGAGAAAGCATACGACTCACGGAAACCCACAACAAGTGTGGATCCCTCAACTCTGTCTACAGCAGGGATGCTCTTGGGAAGCAGATAAATAGTCCGAGAGGTCCTGACATTGCTCAAAGCAGCCCAGGAAATGTGAGCTTTGTCCTTTTTTTAATGGTGATTATGGTACACTACTGGGCAAAAGTCTTCGGCTAGGGTGCCCAAGGTTTTTACACAGTACTGTATTTGTCAATGTGGAGCGGAGAGCAAGTTTGTAAATCTGGCCGGAGCAAAGGATGTTGGGAATGGTGAGGGTGGAGTGCCACGGGAGGGGTGTGGGACAGGGGGCAGAGGAGGAGAGGCAAGGGCAGGGGTGGTGCAGGAGCAGACACACCCAGCCAGCAGGCAAGATCAAGTGATTCCAAACAATTGCTTTACTGATCATTACAGAATGATGCTTCCCATCCCTTCCCCTTTTCCCAACCATGATTCCCCTCTCCCTTCCCCCTTCCTACTCTCAGTCCACAATAGACACCCATAGCAGGATCACGTTTATCATCACTCACATATGTCATGAAATTTATTGTGTTTTTGTGGCAGCAGTACATAAAATTGCCAGAGTACTGTGCTAAAGTTTTAGGCACCCTAAGTGTGTACACAGTATATGTGCCCAAGACTTTTGCACAGTACTGTCAGTGTAATCCGTTGCCGGTCACAGGGAATTT
The DNA here is from genome assembly GCF_048418815.1 of Hemitrygon akajei. Taxonomy (NCBI): domain Eukaryota; kingdom Metazoa; phylum Chordata; class Chondrichthyes; order Myliobatiformes; family Dasyatidae; genus Hemitrygon; species Hemitrygon akajei. Next base: position 8,673,045 of record NC_133127.1, on the reverse strand, counting down.
ACATCAATGAGCTACTGAAACAGGTTTTCCTGGCTGTGATCTTAACAGTCGTTTGATGCACAAATATCAGATCATGTTAATATCACGAAGAAATGCCCACAGGTATAAACACTTGCAGGAATATCATCCCTCTCAGGAGCTTGGTACGGAATGAGACAGTTAGAGTCATACAACGCGGAAACAGGCCCTCTACTGGTAGTCCCATTTGCCTGTATTTGGTCATGTCCTTCTCTTTCCTGTCCATGTACCTGTCCAAGAGTCTTTTAAGTGTTACTATTTTACCTGCCTCAACCACTTCTTTGAGTGGCTCATTCCATATACTGTGAGTACCTCCACTGGAATGAAAAGTTGCCTCTTAGGTTCCTATTAAATCTTTCCCTATCACCTTAAAACTCTGCCTTCATTCACATTCACTACAGGAAAGGATCTTGGCGATTGTAGGGATGACTTACAGCGGACTGAAAAGGTTGAGCGAGTAGACATTAAGAAAGAGGATGTGTTGGAGCTTTTGGAAAGCATCAAGTTGGTTAAGACACTGGGACTGGACGAGATACGCCCCAGACTACTGTGGGAGGCGAGAGAGGAGATTACTGAGCCTCTGGCAATGCTCTTTGCATCATCAATGGGGATGGGAGAGGTTCTGGAGGATTGGAGGGTTACAGATGTTCCCTTATACCAGAAAGAGAGTAGAGATAGCCCAGGAAATTATAGACCAGTGAGTCTTACTTCAGTGGTTGGTAAGTTAATGGAGAAGATCCTGAGAGGCAGGATTTATGAACATTTGGGAGAGGCATAATATGATTAGGAATAGTCAGCATGGCTTTATCAAGGGCAGGTCGTGCCTTACCAGCCTGATTGAATTTTTTGAGGATGTGACTAAACATTTTGATGAAGGTAGAACAGATAATGTAGAGTATATGGATTTCAGCAAGGCATTTGACAAGGTACCCCATGCACAGTTTATTGAGATAATAAGGAAGCAAGGGGTCCAAGGGAACCTTGTTTTGCAGATCCAAAATTGGCTTGCCCACAGAAAGCAAAGAGTGGTTGCAGATGAGTCATATTCTGCATGGAAGTCAGTGACCAGTGGAGTGCCTCAAGGATCTTCGCGATTTTTATAAATGACCTGTATAAGGAAGTGGAGGGATGGGTTAGTAAGTTTGCTGATGACACAAAGGTTGGAGGTGTTATGGATAGTGTGGAGGGCTGTCAGAGGTTACAGCGGGACATCGATAGGATGCAAAACTGGGCTGAGAAGTGGCAGATGGGATTCGACCCAGATAAGTGTGAGGTGGTTCATTTTGGTAGGTCAAATATGATGGCAGAATATAGTATTAATGGTAAGACGCTTGGCAGTGTGGAGGATCAGAGGGATCTAGGGGTCTGAGACCATAGGACACTCAAAGCTGCTGCACAGGTTGACTGTGTGGTTAAGAAGGCATACAGTGCATTGGCTTTCACCAACCGTGGGATTGAGTTCAATAGCCAAGAGGTAATGTTGTAGCTATATAGGACCCTGGTCAGACCCCACTTGAAGTACTGTGTTCAGTTCTGGTCGCCTCACTACAGGAAGGATGTGGAAACCATAGAAAGGGTGCAGAGGAGATTTACAAGGATGTTGCCTGGATTGGGGAGCATGCCATATGAGAATAGGTGGAGTGAACTCAGCCTTTTCTCCTTGGAGCGATGGAGGATGAGAGGTGACCTGATAGAGGTGTGTAAGATGATGAGAGGCATTGCTCATGTGGATTGTCAGAGGCTTTTTCCCAGGGCTGAAATGGCTAACACGAGAGGGCACAGGTTTAAAGTAATTACAGAGGAGATGTCAGGGGTAAGTTTTTTACAGAGAGAGTGGTGAGTGTGTGGAATAGGCTGCCGGCAATGGTGATGGAGGTGGATACAATAGGGTCTTTTAAGAGACTCCTGGATAGGTACATGGAGCTTAGACAAATAGAGAGCTATGAGTAACCCTAGGTAATTTCTAAGGTAAATGCATGTTCAGCACAGCATTGTGGACTGAAGGGCCTGTATTGTGCTGTAGGTTTTCTATGTTTCTATGTTTCTTGATTTCCCCAACCCTGGGAAAAGTGTATTCACCCTATCTATGCCCATCATGGTTTCCTACATCTCTATAAAATCACCTCTCATTCTCCTACATTCCTAGGAATAAAGTCACAATCTGCTCAACCTTCCTTGATAGCTCAGTTCCTCAAGTCCCAACAACATCTTGGTAAATTTCCTGCATTCTTTCTACCTTAATGACATCTTTTCTAAAAGAGAGCACTAAACCCAGATACATTATTCCAAATCCGGCCTCACCGATGTCCTGTACAACCGTGATGTACTGGAAGATCTCAGCTTCTATAAAGCCCTGACCACTGAAGATCAGCGTGCCCCCAGAGGTGGGAGGGATGTCATCGTTGTGCAAAAAGCATCAGATGACAATAACAACATTACTTCAGTTCAACTAATCGAACACACCGTGGAATTATTCAAAAAAGGGATTGATATCTATTCTTCCTCCCCTCCCCTCATCTTCTTCTACTGACTCGGGCCAGTTGCCATGGGTGGCAGTGGAGGTCAAGTCATTGGGTGTATTTAAGGCAGAGATTGATAGGTATCTGAGTAGCCAGGGCATCAGAAGTTATGGTGAGAAGGCAGGGGAGTGGGACTAAATGGGAGAATGGATCAGCTCATGATAAAATGGTGGAGCAGACACGATGGGCCAAATGGCCGACTTCTGCTCCTTGTCTTATGGTCTTAAGGACTCTCCCCTTCCTTTCCAGTCCTGATGAAGGGTCTTGGCCCAAAACATTGACTATTTACCCTTTTCCATAAATTTTACCTGGCCTGCTGAGTTCCTCCAGCATTTTGTGTGTGTTGCTATCAAAATCCACCTTGCTCTTTGGGAAAGGGAATCTTCCATCCTCCAATAAAAGTATCCTACATGTTTCCCTCACCGTTTTCCATAGGGATCATTCCCTATGTGACTCTCTTATCTACTTGTTCCATCCCACTGATCTCCCTGCTGGCAGTTAACCCTGCAAGTAGGGCAAGTATTATAGCTGCCCCTACACCACCTCCTTCACCATCACTCAGAGCCCCAAGCAATCTGTCCAGGCGAGGCGATGCTTCACCTGTGAGTCTTTCATGGCCATCGACTGTGTCCAGTGCTCCCAGTGCAGCCTGCTGCACGTTGATGAGACCGGACATAAACCAGGGGATCAGTTTGTCAAGCACCTTTGCCCCATCTGCCACAAGTGATGGAATTTCCTGGTGGCCACCCATTTCAAATCGATTTCTCATTCCTATTCTGACAAGTTAGTCCATGGTCTCCTCAGTTGCCACAATGAGACCACACTCGGGTTGGAGGAGCAACACCTCATATTGCATCTGGGTAGCCTGCAGCCTGATGGCATGAGCATTGACTTCTCTAACTTCCGATAATTTCTCCCCCCCCCCCACCCTTCTCTCTTTTTCCATTCCCCATCCTCTCATCCCTTCTCTTCTCCTCACCTGCCCATCAGCCCTCTCTGGATCCCCTCCTTCCCTTTCTCCTATGGTCCACTCTCCTCTGTCAGTCTCCTTCTTCCTCAGCCCTTCCATCCATCACCTCCCAGCTTCAAACGTCCTCCCTCCTCTCCCCCACCCACCCTCCTTCCCACTCACCCGGTCTCACCTATCGCCTGCCAGCTCGCACTCCTTCCCACCTTCTTATTTTGGCTTTTACCCTCCTGCCCGAAACATTGACTCTTCATTCCCCTCGCTAGATGCTGCCTGACCTGCTGAGTTCCTCCAGTATTTTAAGGTATGTTCCTCTGGACTTCCAGCATCTGTAGAATCACTTGTCCTTGTGATTAGATGTCTCATTCTTACCTTGTGTGGCTACATGTGACTCCAGACCATGTGCATAATTAACAGCTGACATTCATCAGCACCTTCTCAAGGCCAGTCTGGGAGGGGTGGCATTGATCCGTTTATAGACACCTCACTGAATGTTGTGCACATGTCCCCGTCATAGTAATCCATATTCCTAAGTGTGGTCAGCAGTTTCTGGGTGTGAAGAGGCTTTTCCCCGTATGGACAGGTTTCCCGAGTGCGGACAGGTTACCCAGGTGTGTACAGGCTTTCCCAGGTGTCGACAAGATTCCTGGGTGTGCATGGGATTCTGAAGTGTGGACGCAGGCAGGTTACATCGGTGTGAACAGGCTTTCCGGGCGTGGTCGGGTTTCTGGCTGTAGACAGGTTTTCCCCAGTGTGGATGGTTTTTCCGAAAGTGCGCGCAGGGATTCCTGTGTGTAGATGGGATTCCCTAGATCTGACAGCCCACCCCGTTACTCAGGTGTGAACAGATTTTCCCGGGTGTTGACAGGTTTTCCCGGGTGTGGACAGGTTTTCCCGGGTGTGGACAGGTTTTCCCGGGTGTTGACAGGTTTTCCCGGGTGTGGACAGGTTTTCCCGGGTGTTGACAGGTTTTCCCGGGTGTGGACAGGTTTTCCCTGGTGTGGACAGGTTTTCCCGGGTGTGGACAGGTTTTCCCGGGTGCGGACAGGTTTTCCCTGGTGTGGACAGGTTTTCCCGGGTGTTGACAGGTTTTCCCGGGTGTTGACAGGTTTTCCCGGGTGCGGACAAGTTTTCCCGGGTGCGGACAGGTTTTCCCGGGTATTAACAGGTTTTCCCTGGTGTGGACAGGTTTTCCCGGGTGTTGACAGGTTTTCCCGGGTGCGGACAAGTTTTCCCGGGTGCGGACAGGTTTTCCCGGGTGCGGACAAGTTTTCCCGGGTATTAACAGGTTTTCCCTCGTGTGGACAGGTTTTCCCGGGTGTTGACAGGTTTTCCCGGGTGCGGACAAGTTTTCCCGGGTGCGGACAGGTTTTCCCGGGTGCGGACAAGTTTTCCCGGGTATTAACAGGTTTTCCCTGGTGTGGACAGGTTTTCCCGGGTGTGGACAGGTTTTCCCGGGTGTTGACAGGTTTTCCCGGGTGCGGACAAGTTTTCCCGGGTATTAACAGGTTTTCCCGGGTGTGAACAGGTTTTCCCGGGTGCGGACAAGTTTTCCCGGGTATTAACAGGTTTTCCCGGATCGAACAGGCCACCCCTGGTACCTGGGTTTCTGACAGACTCAGACTGCTGGCGAGTTGCTTCCTCTCAGCGCCCACCACGTAGTGATTCTTCTCGAAGGCTCTCTCCAGGCGCAGCAGCTGCGACGGTGAGAAGGCGGTACGGATCCGCTTGGGCTTCCTGGCGAAAGGTCCATGCAGTAACATAGTGTCCTGGGCACCGTCCGTCCCTGCCGAGAGAGCAGCCCGTCAGTCTCAGCCTCTCACTGGCGCATTCCCTCTCCCTCCCACCCTTCCCTCCTCTGGTTACCCCTTGCCCCTTCTATCGACCGCCTCACCGCCCAACGCCGTCTGAACTCAAAACTATCTCTTCCTTACCCACCAACTCCAGCAAACTCCTCTCAGGGTTGGGGGCACAGATTTGACTTGTAACTGCCCAAAGTGACCGGGCACAGATTTGCCTGTAACTCCCCAATGTGACCGGGCACAGATTTGACCTGTAACTCCCCAATGTGACCCGGGCACAGATTTGACCTGTTACTCCCCAGTGTGACCGGGCACAGATTTGACCTGTAACTCCCCAATGTGACCGGGCACAGATTTGACCTGTAACTCCCCAATGTGACCGGGCACAGATTTGACCTGTAACTGCCCAGTGTGACCGGGCACAGATTTGACCTGTAACTGCCCAGTGTGAGCCCTGACGGAGCCAGTGATCCGCCCAGGTATATCGCGAACACCGAACTGAGTGAAGGCGCCAAGCCAATGTGCAGAGACGGAACACAAAACGCCGGAGGAACTCGGCTGGACAGGCAGCATCCATGGAGGAAATTGAACAGTCGGCATTTTGGGCTGAGCAGAAGAAGAATCTCAGCCCGAAACTTCCACTGTTTATTCTCCTCGATAGATGCTGTCCGACCTGCTAAGTTCCTCCACAGCATTTTGTGTATGTGGCTCTGGATTTCCAGCATCGGCAGAACCTTTTGCGTTTCAATTATTAACGTCCCACCACCGTTACTTGTTTTACATTTACGTTGGGCACCACAACAGCATAGTGATTAACGTAAAGGTCGGGGTGTCGGAGTTCGGAGTTCAATTCCGGTGCCTTTCCGTAGTGAGTCTCTGTACGTCCACCCGGTGGAATGCGTGGGTTCCCCCTGGATGCTCCGGTTTCCTCCCACAGTCCAAAGACCTACCGGGTAAGTTAATTGGTCATTGTAAATTGTCCCATGATTAGGGTAGGGCTAGTCGGCTTTGTGGGGTTGCTGGGGCAGCTCAGCAGGCTAGGAAGCATCTATGGAAAAGAGTACAGTCAACATTTCGAGCCGACTGGAAAAAAAGATGAGGTGTCCCCAGTATCTCACTGACAGACAGTTTGAGTTTCTGCACAGACACCAACCGACTTGAAGAGTTTTTTTTAACTCTGTTTCTTCTAAAAGTTTATAGGACAACTTCTACCCCACTGTTTTTCACCTCTCTTTCCCTTCTCCCTACTCCCCCACCCCCCCAATCGGGTAGAGAATGCAAAACCCTGAAGGGCCGTACCATCAGGCTCAAGGACAGCTTCCACCCCGCTGTTAATCAGACACTCCAACTGCCTTCTTGTACTAAAGGGTAAACTCTAAACCTTACAATCTACCTTGTTATGGCCCTTGTACCTCACTGACTGCCTGCACTGAACTTTCTCTGTAACTGTTACACATTATTCAACATTTTGTTACTGTTCTCCCTTTACTCCTTAATGCACTGTTGAGGTGAAATGGCCTGTTACAGATGGCATGCAAAACAAAGTTCTATACAGTACTCCGTACAGATGACAGTAATAAACCAATTGACCAATGTTTACAGCTCTTCCATTTTCATTTTCACTGAGACAGATATGTTGAGGTTCATGTCCATTAACTTTCATAAGGACTGGAAAGGCTAGTGACTACCTGACTCATAACAGTTTCAGAGATGGTGTGAGTGGGGCAGAGCTGAGAAAATTATAGAGTCAGACAACATAGAATCAGAATCAGGTTTAATATCAGTGGCATACGTTGTGAAATTTGTTGTTTTGCCGCAGCAGTACAATGCAATACATAGTGATAAAAACTATAAATTACAATCAGTATATATTTTACAAAATTAAATTAAATAAGTAGTGGAAAAAGAGAGGGGAAAATACTGAGGAAGTGTACATAGGTTCATTGTCCATTCAGAAATCTGATGGCGGAGGAGAAGGAGCTGTTCCTGAAACAGAGAGAGAGAGAGAGAGAGAGAGAGAGAGAGAGAGAGAGAGGAGAGAGAGAGAGAGAGAGAGAGAGTGTGTGTGTGTGTGTGTGTGTGTGTGAGAGAGAGAGAGAGAGAGAGAGAGAGAGAGAGAAATCAGGCTCCTGTATCTCCTCCTTGATGGTAGCAATGAGAAGAGGGCATGTCCTGGGTGATGGGGGTCCTCAGTGATGAATGCCTCCTTTTTGAGGCATCACCTTTTTTAAGTGTTCTCAATGCTGGGAAACTAGTGCCCATGATGGAGCTGACAGTTTTTTCCAATCCTCTGCAATGACCCTTCCATATCAGATGGTGATCCCAGTTAGAATGCTCTCCACAGTACATCTGTAGATGTTTGCGAGTGTCTTTGGTGGCGTACCAATTCTCCTCAAACGGCTAATGAAATACAGCTAGTGCCATGCCTTCTTTGCAATTGCATCAATATGCTGGACCCAGGATAAATCCTCTGTGATGTCGACACCCAGGAACTTGAAACTGCTCATCCTTTCCACCGCTGATCCCTCGATAAGAACTGTTGTGTGTTCTCTCGACTTCCCCTTTCCTGCAGTCCACAATCAATTCCTCAGTCTTACTGATGTTGCGTGCAAGGTTGTTGCTCTGGCACCACTCAAACAGCTGATCTATCTCACTCCTGTACTCCTCCTCATCACCGTCTGAAATTCTACCAACAACAGTTGTGTCACAGAACAAGCCCTTCAGCCCATCTTGGCCATACTGAATGAGATATTCAAATAAACCAGTCCCATTTGCCCAAATTTGGCCCATATCTTTTCTGTCCAAGGGAAGCTTTGAATGTGCATCATGTGGCTATTGGATTCAGAATTGGCTTCCTAGAGAGAAGGTAGTGGTCAATGGGATTTATTCTGGCTGGAGGGCTTTGACTAGTGGTGTTCCACGGGGATTTGTACTGGGACCTCTGCTGTTTGTGGTATATATATAAATGGCATGGACAAAAATGTAGATGGATGATTTAGTAAGTTTACAGATGTTGAAAAGATTAGTTGTGTTGTGGAGCACATAGACGGCTGTCAAAGATACAGCAGGATATTCTTAGACCAGCTGCAGGTATGGGTGGACAGGTGGTTTAATCCTGCCAAGTGTGAGGTGTGACACTTTAGAACAGAACAGTACAGCACAGCAAAGGCCCTTCAGCCAAAATGTTGAGTCAGCATTTTAACTTACTCCAAGATCAATCTAACCCTCCGCTCCTCCATCTTTCTATCATCCATGGATCTAAGAGGTTCTTAAATGTCCCTGATGTATCTGCCTCTATCAGCATCCCTGGCAGCTTATTCCATGCACTCACTACTCTCTGTGTAAAAAACTGCCTCTGATATCCCCCCTATACTTTCCTCCAATCACCTTCAAATTATGCCCCCTTACATGCTGGCTTTTCCACCCTGGGGGAAAATCACTAGCTGTTTAGACAATCTATACCACTTATCTTCTTGTACACCTCTATCGTTACCTCACATCCTCCTTCAATGCAAAGAGAAAAACCCTAGCTCACGCAACCTATCCTCATAAGACATGCTCCCTAATACTGGCACCATCCTGGTAAATCTCCTCTGCACCGTCTCTGAAGCTTCCACTTCCTTCCTCTCATGAGGCACCAGAACTGAATGAGAATATTCCAAGTGTGGACTAATCAAGGTTCTAGAGCTGCAACATTACCTTGCAGCTTTTGAACTCAATTTCCCATCTACTGGAGGCCAACACACCACCATGCCTTCTTAACCACCTTATCAATTTGCATGGTGGCTTTGACGGTTCTGTGGATGTGGACCCCAAGATAACTACTAAGAGTCCAACCATTAACCTTGTCCTCCAGCTTCACTTCAACCTTCCAAGGTGAATCGCTTCACGCTTTTCCAGTTGAACTCCATTTGCCTCTTCTCAGCCCAGTTCTGTATCTTGTCAATGACCTGCTGTAACCTACAACAATCTTCTACACTATCCATTACACCACTTGTGTCATCTGCAAACTTACTAACCCCACTCTTCCACTTCTTCATCTAAGTCATTTAATGCTCGCCATTTACAAATCACCCTCTGCCTTCTGTGGACTAGTCATTTCAGCATCCTTCTGTGGGCAAACCAATTCAATATCCACTCAGTCAACTTTCCCTGGATCCCATGCTTCCTGACTTCCTGAATGAAATTACAATGGGGCACCTTGTCAAATGCCTTATTAAAATCAATATACACCACACACAGTGCTCCACCTCCATTAGGCTGCCTATTGTAAAGAGACAGTGTATGGTCAATGTACTATGCCAGTCTATTAATATTGCTGATGTACAGAGGGATCCTGTGGTCCAAGTCTGTAGCTCACTGAAAGTGGTTATCAGAAGTTATCAGTATTGATAATATTGCACCAAGATACAGTGAAAAGCTTGTCTTGCATTCTTTTCATTCATTACACAGAGCATTAAGGCAGAGCACAGTAAAATAATATCAATGCAGAATAAAGTGTTAAGAGCTACAGGGAAAGTGCAGTGCAGGATCATAATGAGATAGATTGTGAGGTGGCGTATGGCATACTTGTCTCCATTAGTCAAGGCCTCGAGTTATGTTGCAGTTTATAAAAACTAGCTAGGCTGCATTTGATGTACTGTGTTCTATTCTGAGCATTCCATGTCGGGAAGGGGTGTGTGGGCTTCGGAGGGGTTTACCACAATATTCCCTGGATTAGAGAGCAGGTACTACAATGAGAAGTTGGACAAATGTGGGTTGTTGGTCCTCTGAAGAGTCGGAAGCTGCGGGAGGGGGGGAGCTGATAGAGGTTTATAAGATAATGACCAGGCATAGATAGACCATAGGTATCTATTTGCCAGGATGGAAATGTCCAGTGCCAGAGGGCACGCGTCTAAAAGAGGGGTTCAAAGTTCAAAGTAAATTTATTATCAAAGTACATATACAGGATGTTCTTGCGGGCATACCCAATAAATCCACATTAGAGTAATAAGCATAATAGAATTAATGAAAAATGGCACCAACTTGGTGCTTAACCAGTGTGCAAAAGACAACGATCTGTAAAATGCAAAAAGAAAGAAAGAATCATAATAAACAGTTCAATGTCAAGAACATGAGATGAAGAGTCCTTGAACATGGTTGTGGGAACAGTGAAGTTATTCAAGTTCAAAGGGGTAAGCTCAGAGGAGATGGAGGGGACACAAGATTTTCATACATGGAGAGTGGTGGGTGCCTGGGCTGTGTGGCCGGGGTGGTGGTAAAGGTAGATACAATAAAATTGTGCAACACACACAACATGCTGGAGGAACTCAGTAGGTCAGGCAGCATCGATGACGGGGGGAAAACTGGCAACATTTCAGGCCTAGAGCCTTCATCAGGACTGGAAAGGAAGGGGGAAGAATAAGATGGTGCACACGGGGAAGGAGTACAAGATGTGCTCTTGGGAACATAAATGAAGGAACATGGACCTTACATATAAATAATGATATTATAGAAGTTTACTAATTAATACAAATATAGCATAAAATTATCCAATGTGCAGAGAATGGAGGATATGAACTTCGTGTACGCAGAAGGGATTAGTTAGGTGTTTAATTACTAGTTTTTATTTATTTGGCGATACAGTGCTGAACAGGTCCTACCGGCCCATGAGCCGACCCGCCCAGCAACCCACCCATGTATCACAGGACAATTTACAATGGCCAGTTAACCTACTAACAGGTAGGTCTTTGGACTGTGCGAGGAAACTGGAGCACTCGGAGGAACCCCACGCGGTCACGGGGAGAATGTACAAACCCCTTACAGAACGGCGCCGGAACTGGACTCACAACTGCGGTCCCATTGCTCACAATACAAATCTACATTTAGACCACACTCAGCAGCAATGTTCGGGTTTTATATCAGATCTCCGGCACCTGTAGTTTTGTAGATGTGTTGGGGAGGGGGTTGGGGGTGGTCTTTACAGCTGGAAGGACGGTCCGTGGAGCTACGTTGTTGTGTCAGCTTGGGGAAGGTGAGGGGCCATGTCAGTTTACAACCCGCGGGCTCTCCAGGTGACTGATCGGAACATCTCCAGCCCCCCGGACTTTCACTTCTGCGGGACGACCTTGACTTTAACAGGGGCACGCCTGAGCGTGACTGGTTTCTCAGACCTCCATTTGTGAGAGGATGAACCTAATTCCTGTGTGTCCTCGGGCTCCCGTGGGGGGCCGCCTTTACGCAAATTCCAGCGCACCCCCGCCACTGTCGCTCTCACAGCTACCGCCCCGAGCCCAGGTTAAGAACTTAATCCGCCTCTCTACAATCGCGAGAGCCTTTGATAATCCCGACATTCTGCCGCTTGTCTTTCAAATTTCCTCAACAAAATCCTTTAATGAGCGGGGAAGAGAGCAAACTTATCACGACAGCCTGCAACCTGCTCGAAGCAAAGATTCTGCCCGATTATTCTCTCTCTCTCTCTCTCTCACTCTCTCTCTCTCTCTCTCTCTCTCTCTCTCCTCTCTCTCTCCTCTCTCTCTCTCTCTCTCTCCTCTCTCTCTCTCTCTCTCTCTCTCTCTCACTCTTTCTCCCCTCCCCTCACCTCCTCTCACTTTTTCTCACTTTATCTACCTCTCTCTCTCACCCCCCCCTCTCTCCTCCCCTCTTTCCCTCTCCCCTTCTCCCCCTCACCCTCCCCTCTCACTTTCCCTACTTCTCTGTCTCTCGCCCCCTCTCTCCCCTCCCTCTCTCTCACTCTATCTGTCGACTCATTAGTTCAGCTTCTGATTCGCTCTCGTTAGCTCCCTCTCAACTTTCTCGCTGTCCTGGAAGTCTCGGAGGCACACGGCACGGGGACAGGCCTTTCGGCCCGCTATACCCTTGCTGACCATGAAGTACCGATTTTGTTTTCCAGTGTACGTACACGACACTGGAAGAACTCAGCAGGTCGGGCAGCATCCGTGAGAAAAGAGTAGCCAACGTTTCGGGCCGAGACCCTTCATCAGGAATGGGGGGGGGGGAAGAGAGGGCCGAAGCCCAGTAATAGAGACAGGGGAGGGGGAGGGGCTAGAGGCGCCAAGTGGACCAATCAGAGGAAAGATAAAGGGGGAGGGGATAAGCATGAAAGAACTGTAGAGATAAAGGAGCAGAAAGTTGAAAGGGGAGAGAGGCAGCGAGGGACATGGGAAAGGGGAGGTAATTACCGGAAATTGGAGAATTCAATGTTCATACCACCTGGTTGGAGGCTACCCAGACGGTAGATGAGGTGTTGCTCCCCCAACCTGAGTTTGGCCTCATCATGGCAGTAGAGGAGGCCATGTATGGACATATCTAGATGGGAATGAGAGACAGAGTTGAAGTGGGTGGCAACCGGGAGGTCCTGTCTATTGTGACGGATGGAGTGGAGGTGCTCGATGAAGTGGTCCCCCAATCTGCGTCGGGTCTCGCCGATGTAGAGGAGGCCGCACCGGGAGCACCAGTTGCAATAGACAACTCCAGCAGACTCGCAGGTGAAGTGTTGGCTCACCTGGAAGGACTGTCTGGGGCCCGGAATGGTGGTAAGGAGGGAGGCGTAGGGACAGGTGTAGCATTTGCGCTTACAGGGATAAGTGCCGGGAGGGAGTTCTGTGGGGAGGGACGTGTGGACCAGGTAGTCGCGGAGGGAACGATTCCTGCGAAAAGCTGAGGGGGTAGGGAGGGAAAGATGTGCTGGGTGGTGGGGTCCTGTTGAGGGTGGCGGAAGTTGCGGAGGATAATGTGTTGGATCCGGAGGCTGGTGGGGTGGTAGGTGAGGACAAGGGGAACCTTCCGTCCGCAGCTTTCTACGCCTGGTCTAAGGATTAACATGTTGCGAAATTCTCTGTCCCCTCAGGGAATGGGGGAGTGTGTTTCAGATTCAAGCCGCCCTCAGGGTGAAAACAATTCCCTCCAAACCTCTTACCTTACACCTACAGCAGTCCCTTCTCTTAATGGAGGTAAAGCTTCCCACAGTGTATCCTGGATCGTGTCATATTACTCAAGAAAGTCCCTCTTCGGCCTCTTCCGTTCCAACCCCGTTCTTCCCCGTCACGTACTTCCCCCCCCCCCATTCCCTCCTTTCCTTCTCATCCGGAGTGTCCCACTGCCCACCCATCTCCCAGAGCCGCCTGCACTTCGTCAACCGCCCATCAACTGAGATCTTCCTCTGTTCTCCTGGCCACACACCCCTGAGCCCAACCACTCGCAGTGCAGAATCACCTTTCCTCCTCGCGTTTGGTTCTTTCGCAATGAAATGGGGACAGGAGTAGGCCATTTGCCCTTTCAAGCCCTTATCCCTCAATGATTGCCCTATCTCAGCATCCTCTACGATGCCTGTTCCCCATAACCCAACTCCGAATGTCTTCATCTGTTGCTTCTCTTATTCTATCTTCTCTGACTCTTGGCGGTTCTTCCTATGAGAGAAGTCTGTCTCTGTTCCTCTCCTCTACCTCTCTCTTTCTCACGTACACACGCATGCTCCCTTTCCTCTCTATCTATTAAATTCTTTATCCCTTTTGTTTTTGTTACAAAACACCACAGCAAATTCCTAACACATGTAAATATGTCTGGTGAATATAGTTGAAACTTAACCCTTAATCTATCTATCTATCTACCTACCTACCTACCTACCTATTTTCTTTCTTTTATTATCTATGCATTTATCTTTCTTTTCGCTTGTCTCCGCACCCGAACTCCCAACACGAACAGGTACCCTTCGGGATATGATCTGAACAATTACATCTTCACACAACTTTTTCTGTTCCTGGAAGAGCAGCCCCGACTCCGCCAGACCTAAAGACCCCGTCAACCAACTTTGATTTGTTTGGAACATTTTCTTCAGCGCCCTCTCCAAATCCTTCTCGTCTGCCGTAAACCGTGGCTCCAGAACCCGGGCACAGAGCCGATGTTCTGGGCAAGTCACTGTTTAATAAGTGTTCAGCATAACTCACTTGTTCTTGCACTCGGGTTAGAAAGCCCCGGGACCCGGGTGATGTTTAAATCAGACTCGGCTATCAGGTTTATATCGTCACAAATCGGGTTTATGGGTCTCTCCAAATCTCTCTGCTCCTGTACCTCACTAGAATTGCGCCTTCCAATTTAATCAAGTCTACGGCCAACATGTAAACACAAGCGATTATGCAGATGCTGGAAATCTTGAGCAACACACACAAACTGCTAAAGGAAATCGACAGGTCAGGCAGCAGCTGTGGAGGGAATGAACACAGTTGACGTTTCGGGGCGAGACTTTTCGTCAGTGTTAATGTCAACGACATTATTCTGCTCCATAGATGCTGCCTGACCTCCCGAGTTCCTCCGGTATTTTGTGTGTTTTACCACCAAAACATAACACTCCGATTTTCTCGACATTAAACTGTATCAGTCACCTCAGCAACCATTCCTGTCTGTCTATGCTTTCTGAAGTCCATTACCAACCACGTCGCAGTTCACTACACCTCTGTGGCCTTGTATTGTACAACTTCCTCGTCAATCACTTCATCTCTCTGACCATCAACTCCAGATCATAAACACACACACACACACACACACACACACTCACTCACACACACACACACACACACACACACACACACACACACACACACACACACACACACACACACACACACACACACACACACACACACACACACACACACACACACACACACACACGCTGGGGCGATTTGGCAGGTCAGGACTCGGCTCGAAACGTCGACTGTTTATTCTTCTCTATAGATGCTGCCTGACCTGAGCATTCTGTGTGTGTACCCCGACTCAAATCTCCCGTTTGAAATTGAATTGTGTGGTAAATTTTCAACGGCCACTGGGATGAAAGTATCCACGGATCTACTCTTTTCTAAGCTCGCTCTGCTTTATGCTATAATCACCTCCCCCCCCCCCCCCCCCCACCACCTCGTATCCAAATAATTGATTCTCTTCGCTCGCTCCGCCTCTCACAATTATCTCTGCCCCGCTCACCCCTGATAATCAATATTACTAGTTTTAAGTTCAAGTTTATTGTCATCTGACTGTACATATATGTACACGAAACAACGTTCCTCGGACAACGGTGCACCCACACAACATATACCTCAACAGCACATAAACAAATATTACCACAAATAAGTTCATGAAATGTCATTCAAAACTGCGTGTAAACAGTAAACGGGTAACCCTTGGCTACGCCGAGCTAAAACACAAGCCTTTACTAAATGGGGAAATTCTTTTATGTGTTTTGACTCGTTCCAATATTAACAAACTACGCAATTAAAGGCGAGGATCCAGCACGTTTAGATAAGTGTACATTTTAACAAACAAATCCCACAGTAGCGAATTAAAAGACAGATTGTCCTGATCTGTCTAGCTGCTTTATTTGGTGGGTACGGAAGCTGTAAGGTATCAGACCGCAAGACCCTACAGAAGACAATGAAAAACCGCCGACAGAATCACCGGGTCTCTCTCGCCCCAATTACTGGGAGCGTTGCAAAGGGCCCGAAGCGTTGTGGGGGACTCCAACCACCAATCCCACTATCTCTCTGACCCACTACCGTCAGGAGGCAGGTACAGGAGCATCAGGCCAGGACTGCCAGACTAGTCATAGGCTCTAAGATTAATGCCATCGCCGACATCTCGTTACTAGGACAGCGAGCTTCTTACTGTTTACTATTTACTGTTTAACTGTGTTGCGCACTTCACGTGCATTTTAACTTATTGATGGTAATATTTCGGTTTATGTGCTTTGTGTGATATCTGTTCTGTGTGGGTACCATGATCGGGAGGAACGTTATTTCACTGGATTGCATACATGTACAATCAAGTGACAATGAACTCAAATTTGAACTTGAATCCTGATGAAGGGTCTTGTCCCGAAGCATCGACTGTTTACGCCCCTTCATAGATGCTACCTGACCTGCTGAGTTCCCCCAGCATTGTGTGTGTGTGTTAATCCCAGAGTCGGGAATTTTAATCCCTAGCATTTAATGAGAGGGCTGAGTCGATGGAAACGGACGGGAATGGGGATTTTAAATAACAGCTGCATTATTTTTAAAAAGCCTTTTTGACATGGTTGACAAGTCTCCATCTGCAAGGATCCTCGCTGTCCGTGCCGTGCTCTCCTCTCGCTGCTGCCACCGCGAAGGAGTTTACCGGAGCCTGAGGTCCCGCACCGTCAAGTTCAGGAACGGTTATTACTCCTCAAACTTAAGGCTCCTGAACCAGTGTGGGTAACTTCACTCGCCCCCACCTGTGGACTCACTTTGAATCTCTTCAACTCATATTCTCAATATTACTTATTTATTGTCTAATTATTTACTCTTACTTTTTAGTATTTGCAGTCTGTCTTCTTTTGCGGCTGTTTATCCGTCTGTGATTGTGTGCAATGGTTCTAATGTATTTCTTTATATCTAATAAATGGATCTCAGAGTAGTATATACGTACTTTGATCATGACTTCACTTTGAACTTCAAACTTTGAAGTTTAGCAGCGGTTCAGCCATGACTGAATGGCGGAGGAGACTCGATGGGACAAATGGCTTAATTCTGCTCCTGTCTTATGGTCTTATTGCCGGTAGAAATTCACTCCCGGCTTGTTCTTTCCGCTCGCATTAATTCAAACCCTGTCTCCGCACCGGTTTCAGTAGCCAGTGAGATGAGATATTTACGTGATCTCTCCACTCTACGGAGGAATATTTCTCAATGTGCAGTTTAGCAGAAATTTAAGACCTGTCTGGATGCTGAAATTCCGCTATGTTCCGTTCACCCACCCCAGAGTGCAGCTTTGTCATATACAATAAAATAACACGGGGTGTTGAGAAGCCGTTCGCCTCTCGATGTGATCCGCGTTCAGTTCGGCACTGCCCCGACCTTTATTGCCTTTCATCGCCCACAATCCAGAGTCGCTCGAAATCCTGAACCAATAATATTGCATCTCGCCCAGGAACAGGAGCATCAGGACTCACACCACCAAGTTCAGGAACAGTTACTACCTCTCTACTATCAGGCTTTTGAACCAGAGGGGATAACTTCACTCACCCCTACACTGAATAGATTCCACAACCTACGGTCTCGCTTTCAAGGACTCTTCATCTCATGTTCTCAATATTTATTGCTTTTTATCTTTCGTATTTGCACGGTTTGTTGTCTTCTGCACGCCGTCTGTTTGTCCCTCCTGTTGGGTGCGGTCTTTCATTGATTTTGTTGTGGTTCTTGGATTTACTGTCGCAAAAAAAACGAATCTCAGGATTGTATATGGTGATATATATGTACTTTGATAATCAATTTCCTTTGAACTTTGAGCTTTCGAACATTGAATGGTGTAGCTGGCCTGTTGGACGGAGAGATCTGGGTTTATAGGCTTGAAGGAGAGTTTCCCGGGGTCACCCGACAACGGCCCGGGCCGACTTTGCACTGAACCCTCCCTGCAGAGAGATGCAGTGTCGCGCCTGACGGATACCTTTTAGTGTTCGGCATTTAGCTTCGTATTGGAAACGGTGTGGTTGTTTAATCAAATTCAAGTTCAAGTTGAAAACTGAGCCAGGTCCATCATGGGCACTGGTCTCGGCATCACCTCCACAAGGCGATGCCTCAAAAAAGCGGCACCCGTCATTAAGGAGCCTCGCCACCCAGGACATGTCCTCTTCTCAAGGAGGAGGTACAGAAGCCTGAAGACACACACTCAACGTTTCAGGAACAGCTTCATCCCCTCCGCCATCAGATTTCTGAATGGACAATGAACCCATGTACACTGCCTCACTATCTTTCTCTCTTTTTGCCCTATTAACTTAATTTTATATATATTTCTTATTGTAATGTATAGTTATATTACTATATATATATTGCAATGTACTGCTGCCGCAAAACAATAAATTTCACGACGTATGCCGGTGATATTAAACTTGCCTCTGCTTCTCACATTTATTCTCATTCAACCGCACACATGTATACAGCCAAACGAAACACCGTTCCTCTGGGGCCAAGGTGAAAAACACCGTACAAACATCACAAGCAGCACATAAAATATTAATCACGCAATAATGTGAACAGATAACAAAAATATTCAGTTGCAATGACCCGGTGATTATGGGTTAGGCCGCCTCACGCTCCACTCTTCCTCAGGTCTGTTGTAATGGCCAGTCTCCGGTTCAGGGCAGTCTGAAACCTTTCGACTGGAATGGAAAGAGGTCTCACTGAATTCCTCCCCCGTCCCCCAACCATCATTGCTCCTGCTGAAGTCACGTTTACAGAGAGGAAACAAGTCCATATACTTCCCAGAATTTGCCGGTGTAATCTCTGGGATGATGTTCACAAATGTAACTCGATTTATGGGAGTTTTGTCTTCAAACTACAAAACGCCTTTTACACTGAAGACGAGTTAATCTATGTAAATGTGATAAATTCGTTTAATTCCTCCCCCCACCCCCACCTCCCATCCCCGCTGTTAATAGTTACACGAAATCAACTTAAAACGTGTTCATTGCTACCGCCGTGTTCGTCTCGGGTGGGACTTCTCTGGTGCGGTTTCTACACCGTCCTGAGGCTGTTTTTAAAAATAAATACACCGAAGTTTTAAAACACCTGTACATTTTGGATGTCTGAGCAAAGATTGAACGCGTTGGCTTTCAAACTGTTAGTCTGAGAGCGGGTATATTTCGCACTGTTTGTAACCCAGAAAGATTCCTTTGCCATTCAGATTGGACCCGGCTCTGTAAAGTAACCTCTGATCAAGTATAATCAGATCTGTGATTCAGATCAAAAGTGGGTACAATATGTGTTTAATTGTGTTTTCCCCCTCTCAATCATATTACAATTATTTGTATAAAATTGTAGTATCAGATATTAAATCAGTGTGTATTTGATCCAATTAAATAAAACAATTTGTAGTTTTGTTACAATCATTATATACGTGTCCATCTAAAACAGCTGTAGTTTATTTATATCATGTTGGAATTCTCTATTTACAGATTCCGTGTGCGATGTAGTTTATCATTTCGGTATCGTAGCATCTATATAGTTTCATTATCTCTTTATAACATTGCATATATTTGATACATACAGTTTTCGTATATGGCAATAATAAATTACCAATTTTATAAATATCGCACAGCATAACGTATAACGCAGTTGTTATAATATAGATTTGTATAGATTCGGTATATAGAGTTCCTATGTAATTGTGCAATTCTTAATAGCATGCTGTAAATTATAAATCAGATAAATATATTATTTATTAAGATTCCTACAAATTCTTATACATTTCTTATGTTGGTTTGTTCATTTATAATCTTCAGTACACCGTCTGTATAACATGTAGGGTTTCTAAAGTAATAATTATATATTATAATACATTTCTAATATATACAATATATTTTCTAATATGTTAATTATATTAACATACTTTATATATTATATATAATTCATATATATAATAGTTTATAAGCATTAATTTTGTTCTTGTCTCAATGGACCCAGTCAACACGTTTTATCTCCTGTTTCTGCTAGCTGGCTGCTACAGTTTACACTGGATTACTGTTCGCTTACCTTGAAACCTGTGTCCGAATAATCGGTTCCTTAAGACCCAGGGGTAGAAGTTGAGGGGGTCTCTGTGCTGAGACGAGAAGAACGGGTGTGGGCTTTGCAAGTGGTGGGTCCCGAGCTGGTGGGGGTGGACAGGCAGCGAGGGGTGACTGACCGTCTCCTGGAACATTAGGTCCGGCCCCGAGTACAGAGAGCGCCCCGCTGTCTGGAAGGTGTTGGGGAACGCATCGGCGGAAGGCGGATAACTGAGAGCGGTGGGTCGAAGCGGTTCCTCCGGCGACAGAGGACTGTCCTTCGCCACTAAAGACTCGATTGTGAAACAGCGTTTCGTGGCTGTGTGAAACATGTTAATCTGAAATTGGCGTGTAGGATGCGTCCCTCCGCCGGGTTGAGGAGAAACTCAGTTGGTTAATGCAGTGGATAGTTGGTGAGCAGATTTTGTCATTGATATAGGCGGAGGAACTCCTAGATGAATGTACTGACAACGCCACACTTCATTAGACCAAAGGCTTGATGTTGGGTCTGTGTGTGTGAGAGTATGTGTGTGTCTATGTGCTTTGAGAAGGGGGCGGAGGTGGGGAGAGGGAAGAGGAAGAGGAGGGAGGCGGGTGGATACCTGGCCGTGGGATTGGTCCACACCTGCCCACTTGGATTCCTGAGAGCCGGAGATTCCTGGGACCCGCCAAAACGCGGAGCAAACTCCACGCGGCGGATGGAGCGGGCTTCCAGCGGGAGGGAGGCGGGAAGTTTGCCGGTGAATGGCAAACTCCCTTCCTCTCCCGCCAGCAACCTTAACCCTGTCAAAGCTTGGCCGTGACGGGGACTTAGCGACATTCCCGAGGCTGGCATCCGTTAACAGTGAATGTTTAGGAATAGTTTGTGTGTGTGTGTGTGTGTGTGTGTGTGTGTGTGTGTGTGTGTGTGTGTGTGTGTGTGTGTGTGTGTGTGTGTGTGTGTGTGTGAGAGAGAGAGAGAGAGAGAGAGAGAGACCGACAGACAAAGGCAGAAAAAGAGACAGACAGAACGAGATAGAGAGATAAAAAGAGTGAGAGAATGAAAGAGAAAAAGAGAGACCGAGAGACAGACACTGAAACAAAGAGAGAGAGAGTGTGTGTGTCTGAGAGACAGACAGAAAGAAACAGGGAATGGAAGAGAGAGACAGGGAGTGAAACAGACAGTAGAGAAAGAGCGAGTTAGAAAGACAGAAAGAATGAGTGAGAAAGAGAAAGAGATAGATAGACGGTGAAAGAAAGAATGGGAGAGGGTGTGAGAGACAGATAATAGGAAGGGACAGAGAACGAGAGAGAGAGAGTGAGGGGAAGTGAGAGTGAGCAAGTGAGACACCGAGATTTATAAAGAAGTATTGTGCATACAGAATACTTCATATTTAACCTGCACTTATACTAAAAATGGTTGCAAATTTTGTAGTTTCTCATCACCAATTAATTTGTTATTATTAATTTCTCCAAGAAATGTCAAACGTCAACGTCCAGTGGCGCAAAACATCACGAGGAACGAAGGAAAAGGCAGACAGCGGCAGGAAGGTGAGGTGTTCCACGGGCTGATGTTCTGGGAGAGGTTCGAGTCGAGGGTGAGGTAAAGTACTGAGCTCCTGAGCTGGGACAGTGAGAGGGGAGGGTGAGGGATTGTAACATCCTGTGTGCGAGTGTGAATATTATACTTTACTGTCCATATGTTGTGTCTGAAATATGTTGTATTGTTACATGAGTACGAATATTCTTAGATGTGTGAACGGCATGTGAACATAGTTCAGTGCCTACGTGTGGATATCGGACATTGTTTGAGAATATTACATAAATTGATGGGTAGCCTCCCCAGCATCGACACATCTTCAAAGAGCGATGCCTCAAGAGGCAACATCCATCATTCAGGACCCTCAACACCTAGGACATGCCCTCGTCTCAACGCTACCATCAAAAAGACGGAAGACCCACACTCAACATTTCAGGAACAGCTTTTTCCCCTCCGCCATCAGATTTCTGAATGGACTTTGAACCCGCGAACACTACCTCAGTGGTTTCTCCATTTTTCTCTCTCTCTTTGCACTACTTATTTAATTTTATATATTTCTTATTGTAATTTATAGTTTATTTTGCATTATCGTGTTGAGCACAGTACTGCTGTCGCAAAACAACAAATTTCACGACAGATGCCGGTGATATTAAACCTGATTCTGATTCCTGTTCTGAAGTGTGAAGAGCGTGATCTTCGATCCTCTCCGCAGATCCTGCCGAGTTCCTCCAGCATTTTGTCTGATGCTATCTATATGCAATATAATTTGAGCAAATATACTTTGTACAATAGTTTGTCAAATTTACTTGGGGTTTGTGCATGAACAAATTTGTTTATGAAACGATAGTGAAATGTGCACATTGTACAGTGTATAACGACCTAACGATATGGGATATTAAGTAGTGGATGGGAACATTACGGTTGCATTGTGTGTGAGTTTTAACTTTAAGACATGTTAGTATGAAAGAGAATGTGTACATAATGGATACCTTCTGTGAATGTTATATACGGTGCATTGAAATATTCTATATAGTTTTTGTGGACATAATAAAAATGCATGTGCTGGACATTGTATCGTTTCGGGTTTCAGTATTCTTGCAGTTGTGTCTGGGATCGAGAAAACGAGCAGAAAGAACATTAAAATCATGCTTTCTTTGCAACAATAATGAAAATATCTTTACAGAGCTAAAGATATTGTTTACCTCCCAGAGGACCACAACCTTGACGTGGTTTGGAGGCTCGCGTGCCTCATTGACCCGGAGAGCTGTGCTGGCGGGAGTCAGGGCTTTAGGCTTTGGCTCTTGGCAGGGTCACCCATGTCAGCAGGTCAAAGGGTAGAGGCCAGACTAAGAGTGGTCCACCAGTCCTCCAGGTTTGGGGATTTCAGCTCAGGGCTAACAACCCTGACTGGTAAAACAGAACTGTTATGGAAGCGGCAATGAAGAATCTTTTTTACGTTTGTGTGCGCTGGTGTTCCTGTGTCTCCGCCCGGGCCTTGCCTGGCTGAGAGGAGTGAAAAGCTTGAAGAAGCTCCGAGCGCCGCCAACCCAGTTGGTGGACTGATGGAGACGGAAGGTTTTCACTGCTACCCGAGTCGCCAGCGGCATAACCGACAGTCAGTCAGTCGTCTTCCAAAAGGTGCGACGCAGCGGGACCAGTTCCCACACAGAATGTCGGGCCGAGCAGAGAGATGGCTACCTCTCGCCGGAATACATTGCCTGTAAAGCAGTCGGCGCGTTTGCGACTCCGCTTGCTTTATCCGAAAATCAGTCCTGTCCCTGGCGTGTGAAGTCCATGTGTTTGAAATTAAACTACACGACAGATTTGTCAAAGTAAAGAGACCGGTCCGCTAGACTAGTATTGTGTAAAAAAAAACCTACCTATTTTCCGGGCTAAGTTTGAACATAAACGAAAACGTCCCCTATCTTTAGGTGGTACAGTTATATACACGAGTCTATCAGTGCGGTAATCTGACCGCCGAATAATTCCCTCGTACTCGCGGCCCCCCAGACCCCGGACAAAACTACCAAAAGACGTATCTGGTCAATGCAATTTTGCCGTTCGTGGGCGCTTGTTTGAGCGCGCAGTATATTAATACAAGCCGAATTTCTCTCCCACACCAGGAAATGTGTTTTCATCGAGGCCTGTTTGAGAACAAGGTATGAAATCTGTTCGGCTTCTGGGTACCGAGCCAGCGGTTGAGTTATGAATGGGAATATCGAACGGCGTTCCTGCGGCTGCAGTTTCGTGGATGTGGTCCAGGGTTCAGACCACATCCAAGCCGACACGATGTCACTGACCTGGGGGTGACCCAAGTGACTCTGCCTCGTTGAACTTTTAAGCAGATCTGATCGTACGGCCGCTTCTCTGAAAGGGGCATTATTTGATGGACAGGGGCATTATTAAGATAGTTTCTGGCAGTTGTCAGTCAATATGAGACCATAAGTCATAGGAGCAGAATTAAACCATTCGGCCCATCGAGTCTACTCCACCATTCCATCATGGCTGATTTATTATCCCTCTCAATCCCATTCTCCTGATTTCTCGCCGTAACTTTTGACACCCTGACTAATCAATAACCTCCGCCTTAAGTATATCCAATGCATTGAATTCCACAGATTTACCGCCCTCTGGCTAAAGAAATTCATTCTCGTTTTAAAGGGTCCTCCCTCTATTCTAAGGCTGTGCCCTCTGGTTCTAGCCTCCCCCACTACAGAAAACATTAATAAAAGGGCATTTGAAATCCTGCAGAGTGCCCTGAACCCAGACTGTCTCGCTAATCTACCTACTGGGAAGTCATGGTCTGCCGCGCCCCTTAACGCTTCTCTCATTCATCTCATTTATGTATTTGCTTGTTCGTTGAGATACAGCGCGGAACGGGCCCTTCCGACGCTATAGAGCGCTGTATCCCATAAAAAGGAATCATATTTTACCGGAAATACAAGCCTGATCCGAATACACAAATTATATTACGACCGATCCGTTATTACAGATAGGACAATCCATAATAACCGTCCAAATATAATATTACAGGATAAACAAGGAAGAACAACTTACTGAATAGATACAGCCATTCCAGTCACATATAACTACCCACAACGATGGACAAGTAATCAATCTGTACAAGAAGACAAATACAATTACAAAATACAAAATAAATACAAAAAAGATAAATAATGAGAATAATAACAATACAGAAAACAGTGTAAGTGAAAAACACCAGAAATATGCTGAATTAAAAGATGAAATTGAAGGACTATGGAACATGAACAGGGTATACATTGTCTCAATAGTAATATCTACAACTGGTATCATCCCTAAGGCTCTACACAATAGCATTAAACAACTAGGCCTACACAGCAATATCTATGTAAATCTTCAGAAAGCCACAATACTAAACACCACTAGAATAGTCTGAAAGTTCTTAGGAATCAAGAAATGAGCGTATTTGTTTAAGCCCTTATCTCAGGTTTTACCAGCCTGAGCTGAAAAAAAAGTCTGGTTTTATAATAACAATACGAAGAAGAGTAAATAAGCGATAAATATCGAGAACATGAATTGTATCGTCTTTGAAAGTGAGTCTATAGATTTTGGTAACAGTTCAGTATTGGGCTGAGGGAGGTTGAGTGAAGTTATCCCCCCCGGTTCAAGAGCCTGATAGTTAAGGGGTAATAACTGTTTATTTAATAAAACAAAGTAGAGGGGTTCAGGTACAGTTCGCTTCTGCAAATGTATAAATTAAAGTGACATAATTTGCCTCTGAGATTTAAGGTGGGGCGGGAAAAATCGTGCTTAACAAAAATGTTTGGTGAGTGCTGAACTGTGCCCGGATCCTCAGGCTGTGGCGGCCCAGGACGGAAAACCTGCCGCACCGCAGAGCGACCGACAAACCCTGCCAGAGTCACACACACACACCTGCACACTCCGCCTTCCACACGGAGGCCCACGGAAATCCCACATACGTATACACGCCTTGGCATCTAAACACACAAAATCTCACACACACAAAATCTCACACACACATACACACACACAAAATCTCACACACACACACATACTGACATACAACTCCACATACGTCCTCTCACACTCAATTCCGCATGCATACCCCACATACAGAATTTCACACACATAACCTCGGTCTTGATGAAGGGTCTCAGCCCCAACTGTCGACTTCTCCATAGACGCTGCCTGACCTGCTGAGTTCCTCCAGCATTTTGTGTGTGTTGCTCTGGATGTCCAGCGTCCGCAGTATATCTTGACTTCATAACCTCGCATTTATTTCCCTCATACGCTCTCACACACCCCACAAACCCCACCCACGCAAACACACTCTCACTACAGTCAGGCACATGCTCCCGCGCGGGCACACACTCGCACGCCCGCACACAATATCATCTTCACAATCTATCCAAGCGCACGGGGACTGCGTGTTCACACGTGTCGGTGTGTGCGTGGCGCTTTGGAAAGTGTGCCGGTATTTGAGATCGCGCTGCGCTTTTGCCAAAACACCTGTGTTGTGCCTCAGTCCGTGTTGTGTATAGGAACGTCCTTCGTGTCGCGCGTGTGTGTGTGTGTGTGTGTGAGTGTGTGTGTGTGTGTGTGTGTGTGTGTGTGTGTGTGTGTGTGTGTGTGTGTGTGTGTGTGTGTGTGTGAGTGTGTGTGTGTAAGTGACTGTGTTTAGGTGGGTGCTTGTGTGAATGTGAGTATATGTCTTCGTGTGTTTAGGAGTTTGTGCGTGGCAATGTGTATATGCGTGTGAGCCTGTATGTGTCAATCTGCGTGCGTGTGTCTATGTGTGTCAGTGTCTGCGCGTGTGTGTTTGTGTGTCTATATGTGTGTGAGTGTGTGCTGCCGCAAACGGTCTCCGTTAGAACGGGCCAGTCAAAGTAAAAGGTGACACTTCGCTGCTGGGTGAGAAAGGTATGTACAATTAGAAGAAAAAATGAATTAAATCTTTAACTTTCTCTTAAATGTCTTAGGTACATGGACGGGAGCGCTGTTTAGGACTATACCTCCATATCGGGTGTAGATCGAAGGGGCAAGGTAGATTAATAGTTCGGTAATGTATAGGCCAGAGGCGCAGAGTTCTGTGACTCTTTGACCAGAAGGAGACAGAGGAAGGGGGAGTTAATTAATTCACCCATGTTTGGCGTGCAGTGAATCTATTCCACTCTGTCCGGGGCTCCCGCCCACCGCGGGACCGTCTGTGGGGCGCTTTACAGGCGGAAGCTAGCCCTGGGAGCTCTCCAGAAGCTGACGGCTGCCTCTGAGCCGAATCGGTGTGGTTTAAAGTCCACTTTCCACTTCATTGGGCTGCGAAGCTTATTTGCTTCTGTTAAAGGCTCCAGGACGCGGAGCAGGTTTTGAGTAGTTCTTGAAACTCAAACGAGAGGTGCAGGTGGGTGTTAATGTGTAGCCACCCGTCTCTGACCACTACACACACCCCCCATCCTCCTCCCGGTAATATAACAGCGGGACCTCCTGCCCTGTCACCCACAATCCCTTCCAGAACGGAACGCGGGGAGTTATGGAGTCGTACAACATGCAAACAGGCCCTTCGGCCCAAATCGTCAATAAGACCACAAAACAAGAGCAGAATTAGGCTATTTGGCCCATCGAGTCTGCTCTGCCATTCCATCATGGCTGACCCTGGATCCCACTCAACTCCATACACTTGCCTCTTGACATATGATTTGATGCCCTGACAAATCAGGAAACAATCAACTTCTGCCTTAAATATACTCATGGACTTGGCCTCCACTGCAGTCTATGGCAGAGCATTCCACAGATTCACTACTCCCTAGCTAAAAAAGAATCCTGCTTACCTCCATTCTAAAAGGTCTCCCTACAATTTTGAGGCTGTGCTCTCTAGTTCTGGATACCCCCACCATAGGAAACAACCTCTCCACACTCACCCTATATAGTCCTTTCAATATTTGGTAGGTTTCAATTAGATCTCCCTGCATTCTTCTAAATTCCAGTGAGTACAGGCCCAAAGCTGCCAAACGCTCCTCATATGTTAACCCTTTCATTCTCAGAATTATTCTTGCGAGCTTCCTCTGGACTCTCTCCAATGAGAACACATCCTTTCTGAGATATGGTACCCAAAACTGTTGACAATGCTCCAAGTGTGTGTGGGGTTTTTTTGCATAGAAGGGGAATTAAGGGTTATGGGGGAAAGGCAGGTAGGTGGAGATGAGTCCCTGGCCAGATCAGCCATGATCTTATTGAATGGTGGAGCAGGCTTGACGGGCCAGATGGCCGACTCCTGTTCCCATTTCTTATTTTCTTATGTTCTGACCCGTGTCTTATAAAGCCTCAGCATTATCTGCTTGCTTTTGTATTCTATTACCCTTGAAATAAATGCCAACATTGCATTTGCCTTCTTTACCACAGACTCACCCTGTAAATTAACCTTCTGGGAGTCTTGCACAAGGACTCCTAAGTCCCTCTGCACCTCTGATGCTTGAACCTTCTCCCCATTTAGATATTATTGTTCCTTTTACCAAAATGCATTATCATACATTTCCCAACATTGTATTCCATCTGCCACTTTTTGCCCATTCTTCCAATTTGTTGAAGTTCTGCTGCATTCGCATTGCTTCCTCAGCACTACCTACCCCTCCACCTATCTTTGTATCATCTGCAAACTTTGCCACAAAGCCATCAATTCCATTAACCACATCACTGACAAACAATGTGTAAAGTAGCGGTCCCAATACTGACCCCTGAGGAACAGCTCTAGTCACTGGCTGCCAACCAGAAAAGTCCCTTTTATTCCCACTCGCTGCCTCCTGCCCGTCAGCCATTCCTTTATCCTTTCCAAGTACAGTATTTTTCCTGTAACACCATAGGATTTTATCTTGTTAAGCAGTCTCATGTGACGCACCTTATCAAACGCCTTCTGAAAATCCAAGTAAATGACATCCACTGCCTCTCCTTTGTCCACCCTGCTTGTTACTTCCTCAAAGAATTCTAACAGATTTGTCAGGCAAGATTTCCCTTCACAGAAACCATGCTGACTTGACTTGACTTATCTTATCATTAGTCTCCAAGTACCTCAAAACCTCGTCCTTATTAATAGACTCCAACATTTTTCCAACCATGAGGTTAGGCTATAATGTCCTTTCTTTTGTTTTCCTCCCTTCTTAAAGAGTGGAGTGACATTTGCAATCTCCCCTCCAATCCATGTACCTATCTAAACTTCCTTTAAATGCTCCAATTAAACTCACATTCACTGCTTCTGCTGGCAGATTGTTCCACACTCTCACTACCTTCTGAGTGATGAAGTTCACCCTCAGGTTCTCCTTAAATATTTTGCCTTTCACCCTTAATGTATGACCTGTAGTCACCCAACTTCAGTGGGAAAAGCCTGCTTGTATTTATCCTATATAGCCCTCATAATTTTGTATAGCTCCACCCAACCTCTGAGCTCCAGGGAGTAAAGTCCTAACCTATTCAACCTTTCCCTACAACTCAGGTTCTCAAGTCCTGGCAACATGCTTGTACATTTCCTCTGTATTCTTTCAATCTTATTTAAGGTACATCTTTTCCATAGTTATAACAGGTGACCAGAACTGCACACAATACTCCAAATGAGGCCTCACTAAAATCTTGAATAAGATCAATATAACACCCCAACTCCTGTACTCACTGACCTGATTTATGTAAGTGTGCCCTAGTACAGGATTCCCCCACTGGTAGAATCTAGAGTTGGACTCTCCACCACACAGTGGGGTGGCTCTGTGTTTCAACCCTCCTCAAGAATCCTCCACCTGCCCCCATCTCCATCCCCCTCACTCACTCTTTATTTAACACTGAACATAGCTTCACCTCTCCTTGTTCATTTCAGTCACTGCCCCCAGCAAGCCAAGCCTTGGCAAGCTGTCAGGGAATTCTTTAGCCAGAGGACAGTAAAACTGTGGACTTTGGGTATAGTTAAAGTTCAATGTAAACTTACTATCAAAGTATGTATAAGTCACTGAGATTCCTTTTTCTGCAGGCATTCAAAGTTCAAAAAACATTCCAAGTTCAAAGTAAATTTATAATCAGAAGTCCCTTGTATTGTAAGTAAATATATGTCACATGTCCAACCCTGAGATTTGTTTACCTGCAGGCATACTCAATAAATCCAATAACCAGAATAGAATCAATGACAGACGATACCCAAGAGGGTGGACAACCAGTATGCAAAAGACAACAAACTGCGCAAATACAAAATAAACAAACAATAAACATCAAGAACATGAAATGGAGATAAAGTTCACATACAACAAAGAAATAAAACAGAACTAATTTTTTAAAAACTGTTCACTAACAAAGATTGACAAACAATGTGCAAAAGAAGTCGTAGTTTGCAAATACAAATAAATAAATAAACAAACAAACAGATAAATAGATAAATACTGAGAACATGAGTCATAGAGACCTTGAAGTGAGTCCATAGGTTGTGGAATCAGTTCAGATTTGAGGTGACTGAAGTTATCCATAGTGGTTGAGGAATCTGATGGTTGCAGGGTAATAAATGTTCCTGAACCTGGGTTCGTGTTCTTGATTAGTCAGGACATCAAAGGTTATGGGGAGAGGGTGGGAGAATGGGGTTCAGTCATGATGGGATGGTGGAGTAGACTCAATGGGCCAAAGACTCAAATTCTGCTCCTAAGTCTTATAGTCTCACACCAAGGTGCAGGTGGAGAGACCTTGGTCAGCCAGTGGCTGGGATTCCAGTCCCTCTCCACTGACCTGAGAATACAACATTCTGCTTTGGGTCTGAAGTCCCAGTACACTTGCCCACTGAGCTCGTGCCAGGCATTAATACTGTCCCACACACTGATGGGATAACCTTAGGGGTAAGTAGAAACAGTGACAGAAAAATCCTGTAAAAATGACTTATCTGAGTGGCTTCAGGGCGAGAAATAAGAACAATGGGTAAAGAACATGAGCAAAAATTATGAGCAAATAATTATTCACAATGCAGTATCTACATTAATTGTAAAATGTCATAATGTTAGTTTTTCAAATCCATTCACTGATCCCCCTTTGAATGAGATTGCACTCTCTGGCTCACATGGTCTGAGTCCATAGACTCAACTCACCAGCCAGGTTAATCTAGTCACTACCCAGTCTCTGTGACTGAACCTATCATCCCATTCCCATCTGCCTACCAGCTCAGAGAGCACTCTGAGTCCAGTGTCCATTCCTATGGCTTATTCTGTCCACTGTTCACACCTACAACTCACTCTGTCCACTCCTCACTCCTGCAGCTCACTCTGTCCATACCTCACTCCTGTAGCTCACTCTGTCCACTGTTCACACCTACAACTCACTCTGTCCACTCCTCACTCCTGCAGCTCACTCTATCCACTCCTCACTCCTGCAGCTCACTCTGTCCACTGTTCACTCTGATATATAACCATATAACAATTACAGCATGGAGACAGGCCCATCTCGGCCCTTCTAGTCCGTGCCGACACTTACACTCACCTAGTCCCACTGACCCTCACTCAGCCCATAACCCTCTGATATCTCAACGTCCACTGTCCACTCCCACAGCTCACTCTGTTCACTGTCCACTCCAATATCTCACTGTCCACTCTGACAGTTCACTCTGTCCACAACTGTCACCCACCGTTCAATCTGTCCACACCTGTCACCCACCGTTCAATCTGTCCACACCTGTCACCCACCGTTCACTCTGTCCACATCTCACTCAGTCCTCTGTCCACTGGAGTGCTCTGCCACAGCTCATATCAACCCAGGTCACAAGTGTGATAGAACCATCTCCACTTCTCCCAATTCACTTGCCCATCACTAACAGCTCCCAGAATCTATAGGGTCACTTCCAAGGACTAGCAAGGATGACGGCAGAGCAGAGACGGCTGAAGTTTCTGGAAATAGTTCACAAGACGCAGAATAGTTATGTCCCATAGAAGAAGTTTTCAAATGGCAGGGGTAAGTAACCGTAGCTAACAAGGGAAGTTGAGGACTGCATAAAAGCCAAGGAAAGGGTAATAAAGGTAACAAAAGTGAGTGGGAAGTCGGAAGATTGGGAAGCTTTTAAAATCCAACAAAAGGCAACTAAAAAAGCTATAAGAAGGCAAAAGATGAAATATGAAGGCAGACTAGACAATAATATAAAGAAGAATACTGAAAGTTTTTCAGTTATATAAAGAGTAAAAGGGAGGTGAGAGTTGATCAATATTGGCCATTGCTGATAGGTCCACCGCTTTTATAACCATATAACCATATAACAATCACAGCACGGAAACAGGCCATTCCGGCCCTCCTAGTCCGTGCCGAACTCTTAATCTCACCTAGTCCCACCTACCCGCACTCAGCCCATAACCCTCCACTCCTTTCCTGTCCATATACCTATCCAATTTTACCTTAAATGACACAACTGAACTGGCCTCTACTACTTCTACAGGAAGCTCATTCCACACAGCTATCACTCTCTGAGTAAAGAAATACCCCCTCGTGTTTCCCTTAAACTTTTGCCCCCTAATTGTCAAATCATGTCCTCTCGTTTGAATCTCCCCTACTCTCAATGGAAACAGCCTATTCACGTCAATTCTATCTATTCCTCTCAACATTTTAAATACCTCGATCAAATCCCCCCTCAACCTTCTACGCTCCAATGAATAGAGACCTAACTTGTTCAACCTTTCTCTGTAACTTAAGTGCTGAAACCCAAGTAACATCCTAGTAAATCGTCTCTGCACTCTCTCTAATTTATTGATATCTTTCCTATAATTCGGTGACCAGAACAATTACAGTTGACATTGGCCCACTGGAAAATGATGCTGGTGAGGCAGTAATGGGGGACAAAGAAATGGCAGATGAACTTAATGGGTACTTTGCACTGTGGAAGACACTAGCAGTGTGCCAGAGGTCCAGAAGTATCAGGGAGCAGGAGTGAGTTCCATTGCTTTTAGAAAGGAAAAAGTGCTAGACAAACTCAAAGATCTTAAGGTGGATAAGTCACCTGGACCAGATGGAATACAACCCAGAGTCCTGAGAGATAACAGATGCATTGGTCATAATCCTTCAAGAATCACTTGATTCTGGCATCGTCCCAGAGGCACTTGAAAATTGCAAATGTCACTCCACTCTTTAAGAAGGGAAGAAGGCAAAAGAAAGGAAATGTTAGACCAGTTATCTTAAACCTCCATGGTTGGGAAAGTGTTGGAGTCTATTATTAAGGATGAGATTTTGGGGGTACTTGGAGACTAATGATAAAATGAGGCAAAGTCAGCATGGTTTTTGTAATGGGAAATCTTGCCTGACAAAACAGTTAGAGTTCTTCGAGGAAGTAACAAGCAGGGTGGACTAAGGAGAGGTAGTGAATGTCATTTACTTGGATTTTCAGAAGGCCTTTGACAAGGTGGGTGCCACAGATGAGGCTGCTTAACAAGATAAAATCCTATGGCGTTACAGGAAAGATACTGGCATGGATAGAAGCATAGGTGACAGGCAGGAGGCAGTGAGTGGGAATAAAGGGGGTCTTTTCTGGTTGGCTGCCAGTGACCATGGTGTTTCTCAGGAGTCAGTATTGGGACCACTACTTTTCATGTTGTTTGTCAATGGAATAGATTCCCTTGTGGCAAAGTTTGTGGATGATACAAAGATAGGTGGAGGGGTAGGTAGTGCTGAGGAAGCAATGGGATTGTAGCAGGACTTAGGCAAATTGAAAGAATGGGTATAAAAGTGGTGGATGAAATACAGTGTTGGGAAATGTATGATAATGCATTTTTGTAAAAGGAACAATAGTGCAGACTATTATCAAAATGGGGAAAAAATTCAAACATCAGAGGTGCGGAAAGACTTAGGAGGCTTTGTCCAGGTCTCCCAGAAGGTTAATTTACCTTGAGTCTGTGGTAAGAAGGTAAATACAAAGTTGGTATTTATTTCCGGAGAAATGGAATATAAAAGCAAGGAGATATTGCTGAGCGTTTATAAGGCACCAGTCTGGCTGCACTTGGAGCATTGTAAATAGTTTTGGGCCCAATTTTCTCAGAAAGGATGTGTTGTCATTGGAGAGAGTCCAGAAGAGGTTCACAAGGATGATTCCAGGAATAAGGGGGTTAACATATGAGGATCGTTTGGCAGCTTTGGGCCTGTACTCACTGGAATTTAGAAGAATGCAGGGAAATCTAATTGAAACCTACCAAATGTTGAAAGGACTCGATAGGGTGGATGCGGAGAAGATGTTTCCTATGATCAGAGATAAGAATGAATTTTTTAGCCAAAGAGTAATGAATCTGTGGAATGCTTTGCCACAGACTGTGGTGGAGGCCATGTCCATGGGTATATTTAAAGTGGACATTGATAGTTTCCTGATTGGTCAGGGCATCAAAGGATATGGCGAGAAGGCAGGTGTATGGGGTTGGGTGGGATCTGGGATCAGCCATGATGGAATGGTGGAGTAGACTTGATGGGCTGAATGGCCTACTTCTGCTCCCATATCTTATGGTTTTATGGACTATTCAACATGTTATTTATTGCTTATTTATTTATGTTTCTCTTTTGTATTTGCGGTTTGTTGTCTTTTGCACATTGATTGTTAGTCTGTCTTGTTGGGTGAGATCTTTCATTGATTCTATTATGTTTCTTGGATTCACTGTGAATGCCCACAAGAAAGCAAATCTCAGGGTTGTATGTGATGATATATAGGTACTTTGAACTTTGAACTGGACTGGATAAGGGCAACTCAGGAATGTCACAACCACCCAGGACAAAGCAGCCCACAAACAGCATAAAACACAGAAGAGTATAGCACAGGAACAGGCCATTCAGCCCACAATGTTGTGCCAAACCAATGAAATTAGTCATCAAATGGCCAGTTTGTAGGCTTCCCCCAGCATATCCTTGGTTGTGTTGGCATTAACACAAATGATGCTTTTCATTGTATGTTTAGATGCATGTGTCATAGTTAAACAATTCTGAAGCAATGTCCATATCCTTCCATTTCCTGCACATTACTAAGGAGAAGATGCTTGGAAAGCTGAAAAGTTTGAAGGTAGATCAATCATTTGTATCAAATAGAATATACCTCAGGGTTCTGAAGGAGGTGGCTGAAGAGATTGTGGACAGATTAGTAATGATCTCTCAAGAGTCAATAGATTTTGGAATGGATCCGGAAGTAGAAAAATTGCAAATGTCACTCCAGTCTTTAAGAAGGGAGAGAGGCAGAATTAAGGAAATTATGGAGCAGTTAACCTGACTTCACTCAGTGAGAAGATGTTAGAGTCGATTATTCAGAGTGTGGTTTCAGAGTACTTGGAGGGACATGATAAAATAGGCCAAAGTCAGCATGGTTCCTCAAGGGAAAATCTTACCTGACAAACCTGCTGAAATTCTTCGAGAAAATAACCGGCAGGATTACTTGGAGCTTCAGAAGGCCTTTGACAAGGTACCACACATGAGACTGCTTAGCAAGGTAGGTGTCCAAGATATTACAGAGAAGGTACGAGCATGGATAGAAGATTGGCTGACTGGCAGGAAGCAAAGAGTGGGAATAAAGGGGGGCCTATGGCTGCAGGTGAATCTTGGTGTTCCTCTGGGGTCAAGGTTGGGACCGTTTCATTTCACAGTATATGTGAATGATTTGGATGATTATTTTGAAGGCTTTGAGGCCAAGTTTGTAGAATGTATGAAGATAGGTAGAAGGGCAAGTAATGTTGAGGAAGCAGGGAGCCTGCAGAAGGACTTAAATAGATTGCATTTCAGTATTTCTGAAGACTAAGTATTTCAGATTCTATACTGTATACATTCTCCGATAATAAACGGAACCATTGGATTGGGAGAATGGGCAAAGAGGTGGCAAAGAAAGTAGGGAACTGCATGGTCATGCACTTTGGTAGAAGGAATAAAGATATTTTCTAAACTGGGAGAAAATTTAGAACTCAGCAGTGCAAAGGGACCGGGGAGTCCTCGTGCAGTATTCTCTAAAGGTTAACTTGCAGGTTGAGTTGGTGGTGAGGAAGGCAAATGCGATGTTAGCATTCATCTCAAAGGACTGGAATATAAGAGCAAAGCTAATGTTGAGGCTTCCTAAGGCATTGGTTAGATTGCAGTTGGAGGATTGTGAGCTGTTTGGGCCCCTTATCTAAGAAAAGATGTGCTGGCATTGGAGAGGGTCCAGAGGAGGTTCACAGGAATTATCCCAGGAAAGAAAAATTAACACGTGTGTTCACTGGAATTTAGAAGAATTGGGTGAGGAGGGGATTTCATTGAAACCTACTGTTTGTTGAAAGACTTGGACAGAGTGGACATGGAGATGATGTTTCCTATAGTGAGGAGAGGGGTGGTCTAGGACCAGAGGACACAGTCTCAGAATATAGGAACATCCATTTAGAATTACTTTAGCCAGAGGGTAGTGAATCTGTGGAATTAATTGCCACTGATGGCTGTGGAGGCCAAGTCATTGGGTATATTTAAAGTGGAGGTTGATAGGTTCTTATTTAATCAAGGTCATGGGGAGAAGGCAGAAGAGTGGTGTTGAGAGGGATAATGAATGTCAGAACAGAATCAATGACCCAAATGGGCTAATTTTTCTCTTATATCTTATGGTGTCATTGTGCCTCCATCACCAGCGCAGGTCACACATTCCAGGCACCCACTGCTCTCTGTGTCTAAATTTGCCCTGCACATTCCTGCTGCTGTCTGTAAGCACTTTGTACATTCTCCCCTGGGTTTCCTCGGGCTCCTCCACTTTCCTCCCACAGTCTAAAGGCAGACCAATAGATAGGTTAATTGGTCGTTATAAATTGTCCCGTGATTAGGCTAGAGTTAAATCGGGAGTTGTTGGGCAGCACAGCTTGAAGGGCCAGAAGGGCCTGTTCCGCTCTGTATCTCAATAATAAAATCTCCTTTGAACCTATCTGTCTCCGTTTAAATGCATGCCCTCTGGTGTTAGACATTTCAACCCTGGGTAACAAGGTATTTTACACAATAAGTTGTGTTACAATTGCATTACAAACCCTCCAAGAGGGTCAGAGCCTTGTCGTGGGGCTTGGAGGCTTTTGTGTCTCAGTGACCCCGGAGAGCTATGTCGGCTGGAGTCAGGCCTTGAGCTTTGCTTCTCTGGCCTGGGGATCACCCATAGCAAACTGGTCAAACAGTAGAGGCCACACTAAAAGTGGTCCGCCAGTCCTCCAGGTTCGGAGCGTCAGCTCAGGGCTAACGATCCTGAGTGGTTAAATAAAAAATTCTTAGGGGAACGGCAATGAAGATGGAGGAGCCTCATTGCTGCCCTAAGCATCAGCGGTGGAATGTAAGTATGTAATTAGGGGCTTTTAATGCAGGCACATTGAATGATGATCTTCATTTAGAAATGTAATTGCTTAACTTTTAATAGCCACGCAACATTAATCGAGAAGTTTGAGTCCCTCTTTAATTACATACAAAGACCTACAAGTATCTGGGAGTACAGTTAGACGAGAAGCTAGACTGGACTGCCAACACAGATGCCTTGTGCAGGAAGGCACAGAGTCGACTGTACTTCCTTAGAAGGTTGGCGTCATTCAATGTCTGTAGTGAGATGCTGAAGATGTTCTATAGGTCAGTTGTGGAGAGCGCCCTCTTCTTTGTGGTGGCGTGTTGGGGAGGAAGCATTAAGAAGAGGTACGCCTCACGTCTTAATAAGCTGGTAAGGAAGGCGGGCTCTGTCGTGGGCAAAGTACTGGAGAGTTTAACATCGGTAGCTGAGCGAAGGGCGCTGAGTAGGCTACGGTCAATTATGGAAAACTCTGAACATCCTCTACATAGCACCATCCAGAGACAGAGAAGCAGTTTCAGCGACAGGTTACTATCGATGCAATGCTCCTCAGACAGGATGAAGAGGTCAATACTCCCCAATGCCATTAGGCTTTACAATTCAACCGCCAGGACTTAAGAACTTTTTAAAAGCTATTATTAATGCTTTTTGAGATAGTGATTTAGATGCATATCATATTTTTTACTGAGTTAAGTATTGTATGTAATTAGTTTTGCTACAACAAGTGTATGGGACATTGGAAAAAAGTTGAATTTCCCCATGGGGATGAATAAAGTATCTATCTATCTATCTATCTATTTTATATTGGTGCAATTGCATTTCTCCTGCAGAGAAGCACAAGGGTAGCTTTGGGCGAATGTAGGTCCCTGTCGATCAATGTGGTCATCTAAGCATGAGGTCTTTAGCGAGTGCTTTTCATCTGTAGAGGATCACTGGGGTCTCCCTCTACCGCCCCCTATCTGTTCACTGATGATACTCCAGTGGTTGGCCTCATCAGCAACGATGATGAGTCAGTACACAAAGAGGAGGTAGAGTGGCCCGTCAAATAGTGAACAACAACCTGAGTCTCGACATGGACAAACCAAAAGAGATCACTGTGGATTTCAGGTAGGTCCCCACTACACATCAACGGCTCCACCATGGAGAGAGGGAAGAGCACAGATCCCTTGGTGTGCACATAACAGATGATCTAACCTGTCAGCCGGCTCCAAGACAACATCCCATGCACCATCAATCTTCAGGCCATGACACCCAGAGACTTGTGCTAAT
This sequence comes from Hemitrygon akajei, assembly GCF_048418815.1. Classification (NCBI taxonomy): domain Eukaryota; kingdom Metazoa; phylum Chordata; class Chondrichthyes; order Myliobatiformes; family Dasyatidae; genus Hemitrygon; species Hemitrygon akajei. The sequence continues at coordinate 8,635,129 of NC_133127.1, read as the reverse complement.
ATTATTTTGTGACTGTATTGTGCTGTATCGTAACTATGTGTGCCGTATTGTAACTATGTGTGCCGTGTCATAAATATGTGTGCTGTATCGTAACTATGTGTGCCGTATCATAACTATGTGTGCTGTATCATAACTATGTGTGCCATATCGTAACTATGTGTGCTGTATCATAACTGTGTGCTGTATCGTAACTATGTGTGCTGTATCGTAACTGTATCATACTATGTTGTGCGCCTTGACTCCAGAGGAATGATGTTTCCTTCACCTGTATACACGTGTGTAGTTGAATGCCAATAAACTTGACTGTGAACTTGAACTTGAAATGCAGTGTCAGGCTTTGACTCTTTAAACTGGCCACATTACTTCTGTGTAAATAAAGGGTTAATCGGAACAGGGTGTTTCTCCACAACTGGGATTGTTTCCAGGAAATTTTAATGCATCAATGGATCTCAGTTTAGAAATGTAAAACTATTGCTTAACTTTTAATACCCACACTTAAAGTTAATTTAATCAGCTCAGGGATCTCCACAACGATGACTTCCTCGGGCCATGAGTCCGTCTCACACTCAACTCTGAGTCAAAAGGTCGTGGGCCAAGCCTTCAATTCAAAGACTTGAGTTCAAATTACAGGCTGACATTCAGCACATGATTGAGGGAGTGCCGAGAGGGGGATCTCGTTGAGATCTATGGAATATTGAAAGGCCTGGATAGAGAGGGTGTAGAGAGGAGTCCAGGCCCAGAGGGCACAGCCTCGGAATACACGGACGTCCCTTTAGAACAGAGATGAGAAGGGATTTCTTTATACAGAGGGTGATGAATCTGTGGAATTTATTGCCACAGACGGCATGGAGGACAAGTCATTGGGTATATTTAAAGCGGAGGTCGATAAGTTCTTGATTAGTCGGGGTGTTACTGGTCACGGAGAGAAGGCGGGAGGTGGAGTTGAGAGAGTTAATAATTCAGCCGTGATGGAATGGCAGAGCAGATTTGATGGGCTAAGTGCTCTAATTCTGTTCCTGTGTTTCATTATCTTGTAGTACTGCCAAAGACACTTTTTCAGACTAGATGTTAGATCTGGATCAACACACAAAGCACAGGAGGAACCCAGGGGTCAGACAGCACTAGGAAAGGGTCTTGACACGAAACGTCGACTGTTCATTTCCCTCCACAGATGCTGCCTGACCTGGCGAGTTCTTCCAGATTCCAGCACATCCAGCCTTTCTCGTGTCCAGTGTTCTGTCTAAGCTGCACAGGAGCGTGGCCGCACAGTAACCAAAACGCTCCCGCTCACATCAATCTTGTTGCCGCACAACTGGAATTCAACGTAGCTAGAAAACGTTTACTGTGTTTCATTATACCCTTCGATGAATGAATAAAATCGAAAGTCTGTGATTTTCCTGTTTTCATTCTAAATATTCATAGTATACTGAACATATTACAAAAAAAGAACATTTAAAGTGCCGCTCAGTTTACAGGCCATGTAAAAACTTTCAGCTCAATGGTTGGTCCCCATATTGGTAAAAATAATTAGAAGGAACATCTGCAGGTTAAATGAAGGTACCAACTACTCTCTCTCACAGAGACATTCAGAATCCCATCACTCGATCATGGCCACAATATTTAACACACTACAGTTGACACCTAGGGCTGTTGTGGAGATGTTTCCATGAAACTGTTACGGTCACTTCTACCCAAGCTGCCTGACCTTGAATCAGAGTCAAAATCAGGTTGATTATCACTGACCTTTGCCATGAAGTTTGTTGTTTTGTGGCAACAGATGAAAAAACACATGCTACAATAAGAAATATGAAAAAATAAATAAGCAGTGCCAAAAGAGAGCTTTGGGAACTGTTACTATCCCTCAACCATTAGGCTCTTGAATCAGAGGGGATACAGTGCCTATAAAATTATTCACCCCCTTGGAAGTTTTCATGTTTTATTGTTTTACAACATTGAATCACAGTGCATTTAATTTGGCTTTTTTGACACTGATCAACAGAAAATGACTCCTTTGTGCCAACATGAAAACAGATCTCTACAAAATCATCTAAATTAATTACAAATGTAAAACATAAAATAATTGATTGCATAATTAGTCACCCTTTTCAGTCAGTATTTAGTAGATGCACCTTTGGCAGCAATTACAGCCTTGAGTCTGTGTGGACGGGTCTCTAACAACTTTGCACATCTGGACACTGCAATTTTCCCCATTCTTCTTTACAAAACTGCTCGAGCTCTGTCAGATTACATGGGGATCATGAGTGAAAACCCCTTTCCAAGTTCAGTAACAAATTCTCAATTGGATTGAGGTCTGGACTCTGACTTGGCCACTCCAGGACGTTAACTTTGTTGTTTTCAAACCATTCCTGTGTAGTTTTGGCTTTATGCTTGGGATCATTTTCTTGCTGGAGAACAAATCCTCTCCCAAGTCACAGTTCTCTTGCAGTTGCAGGTTTTCCTCCAGGATTTCCCTGGATTTTGCTGCGTTTATTTTACGCTCTCCCTTCACAGGCCTTCCACGGTCTGCTGCAGAAAAGCATCATGATACACCATGTTTCATGGTTGGGATGGTGTGTTTTTGATGATGTGCGGTGCTTGGCTTAAGCCAAACATAGCGTTTAGTCTGTTGGCCAGAAAGCTCAATTTTGGTCTCATCAGCCCATAGAACCTTCCAGCTGACTTCAGAGTCTCCCACATGCCTTCTGGCAAATTCTAACCAAGATTTCATGTGAGTTTTTTTCAACAGTGGCTTTCTCTTTGCCACTTTCCTATAAATTTCTGACTAGTGAAGCACCCGGGCAACAGCGTTGTATGTGCAGTCTCTCCCATCTCAGCCACTGAAGCTTGTAACTCCTCCAGAGTTGTCATAGGTCTCTTGGTGGCCTCCCTCACTAGTCCCTTTTTTGAAAGGTCACTCAGGTTTTGAGGACGGCCTGCTCTAGGCAGATTTACAGCAGTGACATATTCTTCCCGTTTGTTGATAATTGACTCCTAGGAATATTCAGTAACTTGGGAATTTGCTTGTATCCATCTCCTGACTTGTGCTTTTCAATAACATTTCAGCAGAGTTGTTTGGAGTGTCCTTTTGTCTTCATGGTGTAGTTTTTGCCAGGATACTGACTCACCAGCAGTTGGATCTTCCAGATACACGTGTATTTTTACTACAGTCAATTGAAACTCCTTGACTGTGCACAGGTCTCCAAAAACAGATCTCCATTTAACTAATTATGTGACTTCTGAAACCAATTGGCTGCATCAGTGATGATTTGGTGTGTCATATTAAAGGGGGTGAATACTTACGCAATCAATTATTTTGTGTTTTATATTTGTAATTAATTTAGATCACTTTGCAGTTTCCACTTTGACATAAAATGGTCTTTTTCTGTTGATTAGTGTCAAAAAAGCCAAATTAAATCCACAATAAAACATGAAAACTTCCGAGGGGCAGGGGATGAATACTTTTTATAGGCACTGAAACTTCACTCCACTTGCCCTACCATTGAACTATTCGCACAAGCTAGCAACTCACCTTCAAGGACTCTTCATCTCATGTTCTCAAAATTTATTGTTTATTTATTATTAGTAGTATTTATTAAAGGTATTATTTATTTTTTCTTCTCTTTGTTTTTGTACTTGCAGAGTTTGTTGTTTTTAATTTTTGTTTGCACATTGGTTGTTGTCCACCCTGTCCTGTGGGGGCGGTCTTTCACTGATTCTATTGCATTTCTTGTATTTACTGTGAATGCCCACAAGAAAATGAATGATAGGGTTATACATAGTGAGATATGAGTAATTTGATAATAAATTTACTTTCAGTTTTGAACTTTGAAATGTTGTGTCCATGGATTTACAGAGAGTTCAGAAATCTGATGATGCAGGTGAAGAAGCTGTTCTCAAACATTGAGTGTGGCTCCTGTACCTCCTCCCTGACAGCAGTAATGAGAAAATAGCATATCCTGGATGGTGAGGGTCATTAAAAATGGATGCTACCTTCCTGAGGCATCGGCTTTTGAATTTGTCCTCAATAGAGGGGAGACCAGTGCCCATGATGGAGCTGGCTGTGTTTACAACCCTCTGCAGCTTTTTCCAATCCTATACAGAGGACCCTCCCTATCCTGCTGTCATACCACCTGTTAGAATGCTCTCCACAGTGCATTTGAAGAAATTTGATCATCTTTGTTGACATAGCATGTCCCCTCAAACTCCCAATTAAATACAATCACTGTTGTGCCTTGTTCATAATTGCATCAATATTTTGGGCTTAGAAGAGATCTTCAGAGATGTTGACACCCAAGAACGTGAAGCGGCTTACCCTTTTCTCTGCTGATCCCTCGATGAGGACTGGTGTGTATTACGTTGACTTGCGATGACCACAATTAATTCCTTGATCTTACTGATGTTGAGTGTAAGGTTGATGTGATAACACCACTCAACTAGCTGATCTATCTTTCTCCTGAACAACTAACTCCCTGTCACCATCTAAGATTCTGCCAACAACAGTTGTGTCATTGGTAAATTTATAGATGGTGTTTGAGCTGTGCCTGGCCTCACAGTCGTGAGTGAAGAGAGAGTAGAGCAGTGGGTGGGCTATCTGAGGTGTGCTGGTGATGACTGTCAACGAGGAGCCAAGCCAGTAGGAATTTTAAACATTGATTAGGGGCAGTGAATTCTCTGCCACCTTTGCCACTGATTCAGAGTCTTCCACATAAAACGGAGACATCACCACAACATGGCCGCACCCTACTACCGCAAATTAATCACCATGGCAACGTCCAACTAATTCTGGCCATTCATGAGGCATGGTAAGGATATGAAGATTTCAATTTAGTGATAATTTGACAAGCTGAGTGCCGATTGTTGGTAGTAAACATTCTGGAGAAGCAGGTTCAGTCATTTGATACGGAGCCATTCCAGGTGGTAAACAGGACCAAACTGTTAGTGGTGATGCTACCTCCAGCTGTATTCATGAAACAACCCCAGCTCTTTAACCACTGCTAACCACTTAACCACTTCCAGTGCATATCCGTTTAAGGTGATTTGAGGAAAGCATGCGGGGGATGTCAGAGGTAGGTTTTAACACAGAGAGTGGAGGGTGCGTGGAACACACTGCCAGGGGTGGTAGTAGAGACAGATATGTTGGCGCTGCTGAAGTGTTTTGGCTTGAAACGTTGACTGTACTTGTTTCCATAGATGCTACCTGGCCCCCTGAGTTCCTCCAGCATTTTGTGTGTGTTACAAGAAGGAAATGGAAGCTTTGGAGGGGGTGCAGAAGAGGTTCTGCCTGGATTAGAGAGTAGGAGTGAAAACAAGAGGTTGGGTTGTTTTCTCTGGATTGGCAGCGATATGATAGAGGTACTGTAGGGGGTAGGACTGCAGAGTCACAACAGATTACATGTCTGGCAGTGTAGTGTAGTGGTTAGTGTAACATTTTACAGCACCAGTGACCCAGCTTCGATTCCCGCCACTGCCCGTAAGGAGTTTCTACGTTCTCCCTGAATGCTCCAGTTTCCACCCACATCCCAAAGACATACGGGTCAGTAGATTAATTCATCACAAGGATACAACTGGGCAGCACAGGCTCTTTGGGCCAGAAGGGCCTGTCACCATGCTATGTCTCTAAATAAAAATAAAAACTCCCACGGCAGGACGTTCCAGACTCTTACCATTCTCTGTGTAAGAACAGGAAGGCAGATTATTATCTGAACGGTATAGAGTTGGGTAAGGGAGTAATACAAAGAGATCTCGGAGTCCTTGTTCATCAGTCACTGAAGGTGAATGAGCAAGTGCAGCAGGCAGTGAAGAAGGCTAATGGAATGTTGGCCTTTATTACAAAGGGAATTGAGTACAGGAGCAAGGAAATCCTCTTGCATTTGTACAGAGCCCTGGTGAGACCACACCTGGAGTATTGTGTACAGTTTTGGTCTCCAGGGTTAAGGAAGGACATCCTGGCTGTAGAGGAAGTGCAGCGTAGATTCACGAGGTTAATTCCTGGGATGTCTGGACTATCTTACGCAGAGAGGTTAGAGAGACTGGGCTTGTACACGCTGGAATTAAGGAGATTGAGAGGGGATCTGATTGAAACATATAAGATTATTAAGGGATTGGACAAGATAGAGGCAGGAAATATGTTCCAGATGCTGGGAGAGTCCAGTACCAGAGGGCATGGTTTGAGAATAAGGGGTAGGTCATTTAGGACAGAGTTAAGGAAAAACTTCTCCCAGAGAGTTGTGGGGGTCTGGAATGCACTGCCTCGGAAGGTAGTGGAGGCCAATTCTCTGGATGCTTTCAAGAAGGAGCTAGATAGGTATCTTATGGATAGGGGAATCAAGGGATATGGGGACAAGGCAGGAACTGGGTATTGATAGGAATTGATCAGCCATGATCTCAAAATGGCGGTGCAGGCTCGAAGGGCCAAATGGTCTACTTCTGCACCTATTGTCTATTGTCTATAATATTTGTGATTCCTCTTCAAACTTCTCACTCCCACTTAAAGCTATGCCCTCTAGAATTCAACATCTCCACTCTGGGAAATAGGACTTAGGTACAACATATCAGTGAGGCTGCATTTGGAATATTGTGTTCCTTTCTGTTAGGAGAGATGCCATTAAGCTGTAAAGACTGGAGGAGATGTTGAGGGAAGGTTGAGCAGGCTAGGACTTTGCGTATTGGAGTGTAGGAGACTGAGTGGTGACTTTATGGAGATGTATAAAATCATAAGGGGCATAGGTAGGGTCAAGGGAAGAGGCAAGAGGAGAAAGATATAATAGGAACCTGAGGGCAACGGTTTCACCCAGAGGGTGGTCAGTATATTGAATAAGCTGCCAGCGGAAGTGGTTGGGGTAGATCAGTTAACACCATTTTAAAGACACTTGGACATGTTCATGGATGGGAAAGGTTTAGAGGGATATGGTCAAATGTGGGCAAATGGGACTAGCTTAGATGGGAATCTTGGTTGTCATGGTCCAGGTGGGGCGAAGGCCCTGTTCCCATGTGATATGACTTGACGACTCTCTGACTCTGAGTCATTTGAGACTAAAGTCAACTTAAATCAGAATCAGGTTTATTATCACCGGCATAGTGTACATTGTGAAATTTGTTGTTTTGCAGCCCCAGTAAATTGTAAAACATAGTAATAAAAACTAAAACATATAATAAGAAGTATAAATTTTTAAAGTTTAAATAAGCAGTGCAAAAAGAGAAGGGAATAAAATAGTGAGGAAGTGTCTATGGGTTCAGTGTCTATTCAGAAATCTGATGGCGGAGGGGAGGAATCTGTTCCTGAAACGTTAAACGTGTGTACTTCCTCCTTGATGGTATCAATGAGAAGAGGGCATGTCCTGGGGTCCCTAATGATGGATGCTGCCTTTCTGAGGCATCACCTTCAGAAGGTGTCCTCAATGCTGGGGAAGCTAGTGTCCACGATGGAGCTGACAGAGTTTACAGCTTAATTCTCCAACACCTCTTCATCTGCTCTGTAATGAGACCAGAATTAGAGAGAGTACTCCAGCTGTGGTCAGGCCAAGGTTCATACTGACTTTTCTGCTCGTCTACTCAATTTTTAAAGTCCTGAATCTGTCTTTCAAACCATTTTCTCACTCTGCACTCTGCCTTCAATAACCCAAGCACATGCACTCATTTGCTACTATATTCGATTACTCCTAAACCTAAGAAAGTGGCCTCTGAGTGTGTGTTTGTAGTTTTCTGCTACAGTAGCTAATCCACTTCAAGGTTCGACGTGTTATGCATTCAGAGATGCTATTTTGCACACCACTGTTGTGACACGTGGTTACTATCACCTTCCCGTTGGCTTGAGCCACTCTGGATATTATCCTCTGACCTCTCCATTAACAAGGCGTTCTCACCAACAGAATTATTTTTTTGTTTTATACGCCATTCTCTGTAAACTCTAGAGCAGGAGATCCCAACCCTTATATGCCGTGGACCAATACCATTAGCAAGGGGTCTCTGGACCCCGGGATGGGAACCCCTGCTCTAGAGACTGTTGTGCGTGAATATCCCAGGAGGTCAGCAGCTTCTGAGATACTCAAACCACCCCGTCTGGCACCAACAAACATTCCACAGTCAGTCAAAGTCACTTAGATCATATTTCCTCCCCATTCTGATGTTCGGTCTGAACAACAACTGAACCTCTTGACTGTGTCTGCATGCTTCTATGCATTGAGTTGCTGCAACCTGATTGGCTGATCAGATACTTGCATTAATGATCAAGTGTATCTAATCAAGCGGCCACTGAGTGTAAACCCTCAGATCTCACTGTTCTTGTAGAATTTGTAGTTCACATCACCTGTTGTGACTAAAATACTTCTCAGCAGTAAACCATTTTTCCTAAAACTTCCAGCAGCCAACAGATCTCTGAAAGTGGAGTTACAGGTAGGCTGGGTGGTGGCATGCTGGCCTTCGTCATTTGGGGACTGGGGACAAGTTTGTGGGGGGGGGGGGTCATGTTGCCACTCCGTAAGTCATCGGTGAGATCACATGTGGAGCTTTGAGTGCAGTTCTGCTCACCCGAAAGATGTCATTAAGCTGGAAAAGGAGCAGGAAAGATTCACAAAGATGTTACCGGGGCTAGAGGGCTGGATACACAAGGAGTCACTTCCCCGGAGTGAAGGAGGCTGAGGGATGACTCATCTCCACACTGAACAATCTGCGGACTCACTTTCTACAACTCATGGTCTCAGTATTATTACTTATTTAGTATTAGTTTTATTTATTTTTTCTCAGTTCAAGCTGGTAAAACCTGAGGTACGGACATAGCCAAACACACTCATTTCTCAAATGCTAGGAACTTTCAGACTGTTCTACATATGTTTAGTATTGTGGCTTTCTGAGGATTTACATAGATATTGCTGTGTAGTCCTAATTGTTTAATGTTATGATGTTGTGACTTGGGGATGATACCAGTTGCAGATATTACTATTGCGACAATGTATACGCTGTTCATGTTCCATAGTCTTTCAATTTCCTCTTTTAATTCATTCATGGTGCTTTTCATTTATTGATTTCTGTATTATTATTATTGTCATTATTTGTCTTTTTTGTATTTGTGCAATTTATCTTTTACAGATTGGTTATTTGTCTGTCATTGTGTGTAGCTTTTCACTGACTCTATTGTGTTTCTTTGAATCTATTGTGAATGCCCACAAAAATAATACTCTGGGTAATATACTGTGTAATACATGCACTTTGATAGTGAATTTGCTTTGAACTTTGAAATTATAGAAGTTTATAAGATCATGGGGGGCATGGAATAAGGTCGACGGTTGTAATATTTTTCCCAACACAGAGGAGCCAAAACTAGAGGGCATAGGTTTAAAAAGCAAACACGAGGAAATCTGCAGATGCTGGAAATTCAAGCAACACACACAAAATGCTGGTAGAACACAGCAGCCCAGGCAGCATCTATAGGAAGTTAGAGGCTAACTTCCGTTAATGCCCCTCCTCCCCTTCTTACCCCATCCCTGATATATTTAGTTTCTCCCCCCTCCCCTTCTTTTTTCTCTCTCTCTGCCCATCACTCTGCCTGTTCTCGATCTCCCTCTGGTGCTCCCCTCCCCCTTTCTTTCTCCCGAGGCCTCCCGTCCCATGATCCTTTCCCTTCTCCAGCTCTATATCCCTTTTGCCAATCACCTTTCCAGCTCTCAGCTTCACCCCACCCCCTCCGGTCTTCTCCTATCATTTTGTATTTCCCCCTCCCCCCCACTACTTACAAATCTCTTACTATCTTTCCTTTCAGTTAGTCCTGACGAAGGGTCTCGGCCTGAAACGTCGACATTGCTTCTCCCTATAGGTGCTGCCTGGCCTGCTGCGTTCCACCAGCATTTTGTGTGTGGAGCATGGGTTTAATATGGGAAGGGAAGATTTATAAGGAACCTGAGAGTAAACTTGCTCACAGAGAGGGTCTGTTTTCTGTCCTGTATCCACTCAAACCCTCATGATATATGATTGCTCCCCCCATTGACACCTGCTCCTCTTGGCCTGGCTCATATCCGAGTTGAAGTCTGGAAACACTGCCTTCCTTGTTGGACCAGAAACGCAAAGTGTGTCTTGACTGTGCACATACTTATCTACAGATCATTCATATGAATGAGACTTGGAATGGTCACTAAAGATTTCTATGGGTGTCCTCTGGGGAGAATTCTAACTGGCTGCATCACTGTCTGCGATGGAGGGGCCACTGCACAGGAAAAAGCTTCAGTAAGTCGTAAAGTCAGGCAGCTCCATCGTGCTCACCAGTCTCCCCAGCAGTGACAGCTCCTTCAAAAGGTGATTCCTCAAAAGGGCAGCATCCATCATTAAAGACCCTCATCGCTACCATCAGAGGAGCCTGAGATCACACACTCAATGTTTCAGGAACAGCGTCTTCCCCTCCACCATCAGATGTCTGGACAGACAGTGAACACGCTGCACTGTTTCTCTCTTATTTGCTCTCTTCTTGCTTTTTTAATTCAATGTTTATACATATACAGGTTAATTAGGCCATTAGTTAACCCGGGCAGCCACTTATTTGGGACAAAAATTAGAGAGGAAATTGCCAGGATTTCCTTCGTTCACTTGAGACACTGTGCCGCTTAATTAGAGCAGGTGACTGTTGCCAAACAGGTTCTAACTAGCATGCACTTGTGTGACTGTTAGACTCTACACCACGCTTAGAGGGAACAGTTTTTAAACAGCGTCAGTTGTGTGCGTTGGTTTTCAAAAGCAGTGATTTTTGTCACTGATAGTTGGCAAGAAATCAGTAAGACAATTCCAAACTGTTTTGCTCACTTTCAAGCACTGAGGCTTCGAGATGCCAGAAACAGCCGGGAGTGGAAATGAAACAATTTCACTATCTCAGCAAGTTAGGAACCACAAAGAATTTGAAGGCTTTGATGATCATCTTGAATATTACAAGGAAAGTGAAGATTTGGAAGATAGAATGGTCGACAGCATTGTACGAAGGTACAAAGCCCCCTGTCTACACTAGGTGTCTGCACAGATATTGTTCATTGTGGATACTGATGAATTCCTCCGTTGATAACCGTCAGGAACTAATACAGTTTCACAGTACTGTACTAGCATTGATAGTGTTCTAATTTGTTCTGCATGTCATCGAAATGCAGAATTTGTTACTTACTTTGTCTTTTTACACCTTTTTAACTATCTCGTCCCGAAACATCGACAGTGCTTCTCCCTATAGATGCTGTCTGGCCTGCTGTGTTCCACCAGCATTTTGTGTGTGTTGCATGAAACTTTGGCTATTTGAAGCATCTGGCTAATTGCACCAAAAAATACTGGTCCCTATGTGTTCCAATTAACTGGAATCTGCTGAATATATTGTAATTTAGTGTTGTTGCACTGTGCAGTTGCCACAAAACAACAAATTCCACAACCCCTGCCAGTGACGTGAAACCTGACTCGGATTCAGTAGAAGTGTACACTCTCTACAGGTTTACAGTCCCCCCACACCCCCCCCCCCCCCCGCCACTGCAATCGCAGACCTACATCATGGAACAGACCCTTCGGCCCAACTCACCCATGCATCTATACTAATCCCATTTGCCTACATGCCGGTTCACAATGGCCAAGGTATTGACTGGAGAAGTTCAGAGTACAGGAGTTACAGTTGTATTATACACTCTGCGGCCACTTTATACAGCACAGGAGCGGAACGCAGTCTGTCTTCTACTTCAAGGTTTGTGGTGTTGTTCATTCAAGGGTGGTTTTCTGCACACCAATATTGTATCGCATGGTTACCTGAGTCACTGTCGTCCTCCTGTCCGCTGGAACCAGTCTGGCCATTCTCCTCTGACCTCTCTCAAAGTGTTTTCACCCACAGGACTGCTGCTCACTGTTTTTTTCATTCTCTGTAAACTCTAAAGACTGCTTACATGGAAATCCCTGGAGATGAGCAGTTTTTGAGATACTCAAACCACCCCATCTGGCACCATTTCTTCCCTGTTCTAATGGTTGATCTGAACAACAACTGAACCTCTTGACCGTGTCTGCAAGCTTTTATGCATCGAGTTGCTGCCACATGATTAGCTGATCAGATATTTGCTTTAACGAGCAGGAGTACACAATACTCCAAGTGCATCCCAACACTCAGTGGCCACTTTATTAGGTACACCATGGAGATTTCATTGCAGATGCATTTGGCAGTAGGAAGTCTCACTGGCCTTCCTGTGTTGGTTTATATGCTTTATTTTACTACTTTTACAGTTTGTTACCTTTTGCACTCTGGTTGATCACCCAAGTTGTCTGGTCTTTCAATTATTCTATTATGGTTATTATTGAGTATATCTGCAAGAAAATGAATCTCAGGGTTTTATATGGTGACATATATGTACTTTAATAATAAATTAACTTTGAACTTTGAGCAGAATGCCCGACCTTCTACACTCATGCCCTGACTGATGGAGGTCAGCCTACCATCGGTGGACAGAAGCCATCTCCTGCAGATCTGCTGTGGGGTGGTTGGGACACACCAACACCTCAACTGGAATATGGTGTTTCATGGACAACCAGCGACATCCTACCTGTTTCTGCCCATGGTTTTATGGTCTTTCACCACCACGTGGATCTCAGAACCTGAATCCAGCGGAGATACAAGAAACCCGTCAAGTTATAGACAGGCCCTTTGGCCCAACTCTACTTCCCCATCTCTCCCTGTTGCTCTCTCTTCCCCACATTCCCACTTCACTCTCCCCATCACACACTCTCCCTCCCTCTCTCGCCCTCTGTTTTCCCTCTCTCCCTCATTATCTACCCTACATTCCCTCCTACACTCTCTCTCCCTCACATACTCTCTCTCTGCCCCTCTCACACTCTCTCTCCCCCTCACACACTCTCTCCCCCCTCACACACTCCTGTCTCCCTTTCTCTCCCCCTCTCTTCCTCTCTCTCCCAATCTCCTCTGCTAATCTCTCTCATTCTCCCTCTCTCTCTCACCCTCACTCTCCCTTTACCTCTCTCTTCTCCTTTATCCCTATCACAGCTTTCCCCTCGCCCTTTCCATGACCCTTTCCCTGTGCATCCATTCCCTTCACTCCCTTTGTCTCTCCCTTCTCTCTCTGCCTCTCTCCCCACATCGTATCTCCTCTCCGCTCTCTCTCCTCCAACTGTCTCTGTCCCTCTCTCCCGTAACCTTTCGCCTTTTCTCTTCTCTCCACCCTCCCCCTCTTCTATCCTTCCCTGTCACTGCCTCTCTCCCCCAGTCCCTCTCTCTCTCCCCACTCCCTCTCTCTCTCTCCCCACTCCCTCTCTCCCCCCCACTCCCTCTCTCTCCCCACTCCCTCTCTCCCCCACTCCCTCTCTCCCCCCCACTCCCTCTCTCTCTCCCCACTCCCTCTCTGCCCCCCACTCTCTCTCTCCCCACTCCCTCTCTCCCCCACTCCCTCTCTCTCTCCCCGTCTCTCTCCCCACTCCCTCTCTCCCCCCACTCCCTCTCTCTCTCCCCACTCCCTCTCTCCCCCACTCCCTCTCTCCCCCCCCACTCTCTCTCTCTCCCCCCACTCCCTCTCTCTCTCTCCCTCTCCCCACTCCCTCTCTCTCTCCCCCACTCCCTCTCTCCCCCACCCTCTCTCTCTCCCCACTCTCTCTCCCCACTCCCTCTCTCCCCCACTCCCTCTCTCTCCCCCACCCTCTCTCTCTCCCCACTCTCTCTCCCCACTCCCCCTCTCTCTCTCCCCACTCTCTCTCTCCCCCACTCCCTCTCCCTCTCTCTCTCTCCCAATTTCCCCGTCTAAAAGGAGGTTTTCCTTCACTTGCAATTCAGTCACCTGCCCAGCAGCCTCTCCCAACTCTTAATGAAATGCTGAAGGCACGAGCAATGATTGCTAATTGACCATCTGCAGAAAGTCAATTAAAATCTACCCTGCTGGGTATTAACAAATACCTGGAAAAGGAGGAGGGGCAGTGCAGGGTGCTGAGGGAGAGTGGGTGGGCACGGGACGGGTGGGGGGAAAAGGGAGAGAGGGAAGGCAGAAGTGGGGGAGAGAGAGGGGTAATGGGCAGATGGGGAAGGGAGAGGGAGGAGGGGGAAGAGAGAGGGGTGGGAAGAGGGGAGGGGAAATGGGAAGATGGGGGACAGAGAGAGGGAGAGAGGGGAAAGCAGAAAGTGTGGAGAGGGGAAATGGACAGACAGGAGTGGGAGAGAGATGGGGCAAGATAGAGTGATTGAGAGAGAAAAAGCAGAGAGGGAGAGAGGGAAATATAGAAATCAGAGAGAGAGAGGAAGAGAAGAAAAAGAGAAAGAGGGAGTGATGCACCATCAATAACTCTCGGAGATGGGAAGTGAACGATAGGCATTTATTAGCACCAAAAGGGAGCACGACATCTCGGAGACTGAGGGAGGAGCAGTGCCTCCAATCGCCTTTATACAGGGGTCTGTGGGAGGAGCCACAGGATCAGTCAGCAGAGGGGTGTGTCCAGACAGGTATACATAGTTTACCACAGGGAGAAAAGGCAGAGAGAGAGAAGAGATAGAGGGGGGAAGATAGAGAGAAAGTGGGAGATGGAAAAGAGAGAGAAAGAGAGGGAGATGGGGGAAGAAGAGAGAGGGAAAGGGAGAAAGAGGGAGAAGAGAGGGAAGCAGAGACAGAGAGAGAGAAGTAGAGAGTGACAGGGAGAGCGCGAGAGGGAGAGAGGGAGATGAAGAGACTGCACACACACTGACAGATTGAGACTGGGATGGGGGTTGTGATAACCCTGTACTCAGTCTGCCGGTGGGTGTACAATACTTGCTCCACTAACACCCCCCACCCACCCCCAGCTGGGGATTCTGTTAGGTCTGATGGACGTTCCTGTCTACACCACACTTTAGGAACCGCCTCCAGAAGGCTACATCCACCATGGTAGCTCAGCGCTTTGTGTGATGCTATTACAGCTCGGACTTCAGAGTTCAGTTCCGGCGTCCTCTGTAAGAAAGATTCTTCCTGTGACCACGTGGGTTTCCTCTGGGTGCTCCCATTGCCTCCCACAGTCTAAAGACGTACCGGTTGGCGATTGTGAATTGTCCTGTGATTAGGCTGGGTGGTGCGGCTCGTTGGACTGGAAGGACCTGTTCTGCGCTGAATCTCTGAATAAACACTGAATAAATACATTCGACATTTAAGAGAAATGAGGTTAGGTTCATGGATGGGAGGGGTACGGTGTGGGTGCAGGTCGGTGAGACTATGTAGAATGACGCACACAAAATGCTGGAAGAAACCAGCAGGCCAGGCAGCTTCTATGGAAGGAAGTACAGTTGACGTTTTGGGCTGAGACCCTTCGGCAGGGCTGTACAGGCCTGAAACGTCGACTGTACTCTTTTCCTAGATGCTGCCTGGCCTGCTGAGTTCCTCCAGCAATTTGTGGAGCAAATTTTCCAGCATTTGCAGATTTTCTCTTGTTTGTGATTGGACTATGTAGATTAATGGTTTGGCACGGACTAGATGGGCAGAAGGGCCTGTGTCAGGGCTGTAGTGTTCTATTACTCTCTGACACTTACTATTGGTCAGTTACTTCACTAATTCTGAAATATAATAGGCTTTTAATGTGGAGATTCTATTGGATATTAATACCTGTATGACCGTAGTGTGATTGATGATTGATTATGCAAATAAGGAATTTGAACGCACAAAAGGTTAGCAATTGGCCAATGTCTGTAACCAACTATTCTGTATAAAAATGGCATTTCTCTGTTCAGAGTCCAGAGCAGTGCGGTTTTCCTTGTGCACAAGTAAAACAGAGTGTGGTTGAAGAACGAGTGTGAGTTGTCAGAGGCAAGTTAATCGGTGATGACAATCCCGCTGATCAGTCCAATCAGAGAAGATGGCAGTATTAATAACTTACTGAATACTGAAAGCCTCGATAGAGTGGACGTGTACAGGATGATTTCTATAGTGTAAGACCGAAGGGATGAGGAATTTCTTCAGCCAGGGGGTGGTGAATCTGTGTAATTCATTGCCACAGACGGCTGTGGAGGCCAAGTCAAGGAGTATATTTAAAGCAGGGGTTGATAGATTCTTGATCAGTCAGGGCAACAAAGGTTACAGGGAGAAGGCAGATGGATAGGGTTGAGAGGGATAATATGTCAGCCATGATTGAATAGCAGAGCAGACTTGATGGGCCGAATGGACTAATTCTGTTCCTACAGAATGACTTCTTATCATCTAATATTAATTCCACTAAGCTGTGTCCATGAACACCTTTGCTCAACAGGGAGCCTGGCTGCGGCCACTTGCTGCTCAGTTGAAGTTAAGTTAGTTAATGAGTTACTCAGTTTGGTTGCACTGGTAAAGCACCTAGTTAAACATTACATCAGATCAGAGCCCACAGCTCAATCCAGCCATTCCACCAACTGCAGAGTTTAAGAATTATTGATTGAGATGACCTAGTCCATCAGTCATCCCTCTCTCTCCAACTCACCGTCTCTTCCTCTCTCCCTCTCTCCTTCTCTGTCCCTACCTCCCTCTCCCACCCCCTCTCTCCTTCTCTCCATTCCACTCCGTCCTTCCTCGCTTCCACCTCTCGCCCCTCTCCCTCCATCGCACCTTCCCTTCCTCCATCGACTCCCTCCATCTCCCCCTTCACTCCATTACCCCTGTGTTTATGTAAGAATCCCTTCAATGTCCCTAACGTATCTATCTCTACCACCACTTCTGACAGCACATTCCAACACCCACAACTCTGTGTGTAGAAAGCCTACCTCTGACACCCCCCCACACGTTCCTCCAATCACATTAAAATGCTGTCCTGTACACTGCCAGACAGACGGAGATGGAGACCATTCACTGCTGCCCTAATGTCAGCGGTCAACAGGCAGGGAGTTTTATTTCAATGTAATTGGCCTTTCCCCACTTGCAGACAGTTACATCCTGAAAGCTGCTGCTTTAAGATCAGATCAGATTCAGAATGTACCTCAAAACTCTTCCTGACACCGTATTCCATCTCCCATTTCTTTGCCCATTCTCCTGATCTGTAGCCTATGCCCTCAAAACTACCTGCCCGTCATATCATCTGCAAACTTTGCAACAAAGCCATCATTTCCATCATCCAAACCATTGACATATAACGTCAAAAGAATCGGTCCTAACACAGACCCCTGTGGAAGATCACTAGTCACCGGCAACCAGCCAGAAAAGGCTCCCTTTATTCCCACTCTTTGCCTCCTGCCAATTAGCCACTGTTTTGGCCATGCTAGAATCTTTCCTGTAATACCATGGGCTTGTAGCACTGTTAAGCAGCCTCGCGTGTTTCACCTTGTCAAAGGCCTTCTGAAAATCCAAGTACATAACATCAACCGATTCTCTTTTGCCTATCCTGCTTGTTACTTCCACAAAGAATTCAAACAGATTTGTCAGGCAAGATTTTCCCTTGAGGAAACCATGCTGACTACGGCCTATTTTATCACCTGCCCCCAAGTACCTTGAGATGTTATCCTTAATAATCGACTCCACACCTTCCCAACCGCTGAGGTCAGACTAATTGGCCTATAGTTTCCTTGCTTCTGCCTCTCTCCCATCTTGAAGAGGGGAGTGACGTTTCCAGTCTTCCAGAACCATTCCAGTATCTAGTGGTTCTTGGAAGATCATTACTAACGCCCCATGGTCTCTTCAGACAGCTTATTCAGAACCCTGGGCGGGACACCATCTGGTCCAGGTGACTTATCTACCTTCCCTTACAGTTCCCCAAGAACCTTCTCTCTAGTTATAGCAACTTCACACACACTTCCTGCCCCTGTGATGAAATGGTGGAACAGACTTGATGGACTGAATGGCCTAAATCTGCCCCTATATCTTATGGTCTGATGGTACGTGTGGCAATAAACTCTGAATCTGGATCCGAACTCCCGCAGCATTATAACCGTATTTATTGATTTATTTAGAGATACAGTCTATCAGGCACTTCCAACCCAACCAGCTGTACCTACTGAACCCCAGTCTAATCACAAGGCAACTTACAATCACCAATTAACCAACTAACCAGTACGTACGTCTTTGGAACGTGAGAGGGAACTGGTACACCCAGAGGAAACCCACACAGCACGGCGAGACACATATAGACTTACAGACAGTGCCAGAACTCCGACGCCCCGAGCTGTTACGGTGTCACGCTAACTGCTGTGCTACCACGGTCCCCTATGATTTATTTTACATCTCTGTACTACCGGCCCACACATCTGTTCCGCTACCTCCTGTCAACTGTGAGAAGCTCTGTAGAACATGCCTGTCTCAGAGGGTGCTGAACATCTGGAGTTGTCTGCCAGATTACTATGTAGAGGTAGTGAAATACTTGGAAGATTTGAGAGTTGACGGAACTGGCATAGAAGAGGCCAGTGTGGATCATCAATGATCGCATTCCATGATGGGACAGACAGCAGGCCGAGTGGCCTCCTCCCTGCGTTAGAAGGGCGCTATGCAAAACCAGCTGATTACTAGTGCGGCAGGTCGCCAATTTATGGTCCAATATCGCCCTCTGCTGGCGTTGGCAGCTACTGCAGCTGGTAAAGGCTCTGCCTTTTTAATGAGGGAATTGAGGAACCTGGAGCAAACGATCTGCTGGAGGACCTCAGCGGATCGAGCGGTGTCCAGGGGAGGAAACGATGGCTCCCGGCGCAGGTTTTCAACCTGAAACATCAGCATCCTCAGCCCCCTAACCTACTTTCTGTACACTGATGCTGCGCTGCCAGTTTCTGCTCTAATTCTGCAAACTTGCAGATGATATCACCGTCGTGGGTCAAATCTCAAGAACAATGAGGCAGGGTACAGGGAGGAGAAAGAGAGTTCAGTGACATGGTTTCATGACAACAGCCTTTCCTTCAATGTCAGCAAATGAGTTGGTCATTGAGTTCAGGAAGGGGGCTGGTGCACATGTTCTTGTCTACATCAATGGTGTTGAGGTTGAGAGCTTCAAGTTCCTAGGAGTGGCCATCATCGACATCCTGCCCTGATCCAACCATGTTGATGTCACATCCAAGAAAGCCTCTACTTCCTCGGGAAGCTAAAAAAAAAAAATCGGCAAGTGCCTGGTGACCATCACCAATATTTCTGGACGCACCTCAGAAACCTTTCTGTCTGGATCCATCACAGCCCGGTACGGCAGCAACCGCAGAGAGTTGTGGACACAGTTCAGCACGTCACAGAAACCAGTCTCTGCACTACGAACCCTTGTTCATTTTAGTAAGGCACTTTATTCTGCATTCCGTTATTGATTTTCTTGTACTACCTCGACGCACTGTTGTGATGACCTGATCTGTATGCAAAACAAAGTTTTCCACTGTCCCTTGGTACACATACCACCAGGCTCCAGACAGCTTTACCCCACTGTAATAAGCCTTTTGAACAGACCTCTTGTGTACTAAAGGTAGGCTCCTGGCAAGCTACTGAGTTATGATCTTACAGCTTACTGCTTGCCTGCAATCCACTTTCTCTGTGACTGTTACACTTTATTCTGCTTTCTGTTATTGTTTCACCTGGTTCTACCTCACCGCACCGTGTAATGACCTGATCTGTATGAACGGTGTGCAAGGCAAGCTTCTCTCTGTATCTCGGTACATGTGACAACAATAAACCGATTCCAATTCCAAACCTGCTGATGTGTGAAGTGATTCACTGTGGAAGGTCGAAGTTGAAGGCAGGATACAGGGTTACTGGCAGGAGTATCGGCAGTGTGGAGGAACAGAGGGTTTTTGGGGTCCAAGCTGCTGCACGAGTTGATAGGGTGATTAAGAAGGTGTTGGCCTTCGTAGTTCAGGGACTGAGTTCAAGGGAAACGAGGTAATGATGCAGCTCTATAAAACCTGGTTAGACCACACTTGGTGTATTGTGTTCAGTTCCAGTCACCTCATTATAGAAAGGATGTGAAAACTTTTGAAGGGGCGCAGAGGAGATTTACCAGGATTAGAGAGCATGGTGCGACCAGTGTCCTGCGCTGTGTGCGTTTCAGTGCAAGAAACATCATAAGGAAGGTGGATGATAATGCTGAAGATGAGGTAGCTGATTCACAGAGGCAGTGTGTAGTTAGGAGAGGCTATTGACAGGGAAGAATTGTAGTAAACAGGGTGAGTTGCAATGTAAAAGGCAGACAAAATCGAAAAGGGTGAAATGTTGACGGGACGACGGCAGAGTAGGATTGCAGGTGTTATATTTGAATGTGCGCAGTATACAGAATAAGGTCGATGAACTGGCAGCACAGTTGCAGATTGGCAGGTATGATGTTGTAGGCATCACTGAAACATGGCTGAAAGATTACAGCTGGGTGCTTAATGTCAAAGACTACACATCCTATTGAAAGGACTGGCAGAAAGGCAGATTGTGTGGCGTTGCTCTGTTTGCAAAACAATGAAGTCAAATCATGAGAAAGAGGTGACATAAGGTCAGAAGGTGTTGAATCATTGTGGATAGAGCTAAGGAACTGCAAGGGTAAAAAGACCCTGGTGGGAATTGTATACAGACCCCCAAACAGGGGTGAGGATGTGGTCTGCAAATTACAACGGGAGATAGAAAATGCATGCCAAAAGGGAATGTTACAATAGTCATGGGGATTTCAATATGCAGGTAGATTGGGAAAATCAGGCTGGTGCTGGATTCCAAGAGAGCGAATTTCCAGAATCCCTACGAGATGGGTTTTTAGAGCAGCTCGTGGACGAGCCCACTAGAGGATCAGCTGTTCTGGATTGGGTGCTGTGCAATGAACTGGAATTGATTAGCGAGCTTAAAACAAAAGAACCCTTAGGGACAAGAGATCATCATTTGAGGAGAAGCTAAAGTCGGATATATCAGTATTACAGTGGAGTGTAGGGAATTACAGAGGCATGAGAGAGGAGTTGACCAGAATTGATTGGAAAAGAACACTGGCAGGGATGATGACGGAGCAGCAATGGCTGGAATTTCTGGAAACAATTCAGAAGACACAGGATATAGATAATCCCAAAGAGGAAGAAGTATTCTAAAGGAAAGATGACACAAACATGGCTAACAAGAGAAGTCAAAGCCAACATAAAGCCCAAAGAGAGGGCATATAATAGAGCAAAAATTAGTGGGAAGTTAGAGGATTGGGAAGCTTTCAAATACTAACAGTAGGCAATTAAAGAAGTCATTACAAA